>NW_018393911.1:2652-8016 GCF_900095145.1 Mus pahari | reverse complement strand
TTAATATATAAAATGTATAATAAATGTAATATAAACAAATATAAACACATACAAATAAATAATAAATAAAAATAAATTGGTTAAAATTCATTGCAGGTATCCATTTCCATTCACTGTTTCAGTCCCTTATTGCACTGAGCGTCTTCCATGTTACTTTGTTATACCACCATGTCATTTTTTTTTTTTTTTTATCTCATTTCCTTGTAGGGTTTCATTGAATTTGTGTTCTGAGGTCCTTATGTCACCTCATGAGCTTTTGCAGCATGGTTATTTCATGTTGTCTCAGTTCATTTCACTGAATTATCTCATTTCTTGTGATCATTTCCATTCACTGTGTCTTTCACCTCAATACTATTTCATCAGTTTTGCTTACCTGTCATTCATGGTCGGCACCTACCATACCTTTCATTTCATCTCATTTTATTATTTTAAATCCAAGTCATTTCTTTTCATGATTATTTTCATATGTGACCATAATTTTATTATTTCAATTCCTCTCCTTACATTTCACTCAATGGCACAGCATTAACTGTAATGCTTTCTTTTTATTGTTTTTCCAAAACTTCATTTTGGGGGGGAAAAAACCCTTTAACTAAATGTATTTGATTACAAGAAGTTTCATCATTTTCTTCCATTTCAAACTTACCTGTTTGGATACAGAGAAGTAGAGCCTGCCTCACCTAGTGGATTGTCCCTTTGTGATGGGGGGTGGGAAGGCCTGCTGGGTGGGGTTGGAGGGTGGGTGGAAAGCTCTGCCCTCCCTGGCTACCACAGGGCCTGCCTCACCAACTGAGCTCTCCCTTTTTATCTGCTTGTGGACGTTGTACATCGTGGTGCGCACTAGGCTCCGCACCACGATGTACAACGTCCACAAGCAGCTTTGTATATATTGGATATTAGTCCTCTATCAGATTTAGGATTGGTAAGAATCCTTTCCCAATCTGTTGGTGGCCTTTTTGTCTTATAGCCACCTAGTTGGGAGATGGAGCTCTGGGCTCACTGGCTGTCACAGGGCTAGCACAGCCCCATCAGGACATGGAAAAGGTAGACAGTAAAAATTCTTTTCAAAACTGTTAAATCTTCTAAAAAGACAGAAACCAGACTCTGCTATCGGATTAAAAAAAATGGGTGAGCCACTCATCTGGCAGAAAAGCCAATGGAAGGCCATCCCTGCAGTAAATAACCAGAAAAGCTACCCTGGGAGTGGGGCTTCTGCCTCCAAGCAGAATGGGCTCCAAAACTACAAAACTCACACTTCCTGGTGTCTTCCAACGGGAGGGGGGGGGTGCAGGGGGGCTGCTCACATGACCATTCCCAGTTCAGGAGACTGGCAACTCAGCACCCAGCTGGGCAGTACTTCCATTATGGAATAACTAAGCTTTAAAATAGAAGCTGCTGACAATGATGAAGTTTAAACAGCAACAGCATCAAATCATGTGAGGACCCAGTTTCACACTGGTGACCCTGACCAACACTAGAAAGTGGACTTCACTCTCTTGATAAAACATTTAGCAACGGGTCGGTAAATTTTAACTTCGATATACTTTTGGGGTCACACTTAAGATTTTCATTGTGTCCTTAGCTATTTCAACAGTTCTTGAGCTTAGCACCAACATTTGGGTCTGTGTTGATGTCTGTGATGGCTGTTGACGTCTGCAGGCCACCCTGCCATTCTACTGTTGGGGAATGCACTAATGAGAGTTCCCTCAGCTGGGTGGTGGTGGTACATGCCTTTAATCCCAGCACCTGGGAGGCAGAGGCAGGCAGATTTCAGAGTTCAAGGCCAGCCTGGTCTACAAAGTTCTAGGACAGGCAGGGCTATACAGAGAAACCCTGTCTCAGAAAAAACAAAATAATAATAATGATAATGATGGTAGTAATAATAATAATAATAATAATAATAATAATAATAATAATAATAATAATAAAATGAGAGTGCCCTGCACTGCCACCTGAGGCTATGTTGATGCCCATGGTCCCGGGCTGCCTCCAAGGACCTTGTCTGGGTCTGTGGTCCTACTGCAACTGGGGTCATGTCCCTGGTCTGTGTTTTCTCCAAAAACCAAGTGGGAGCCCATCATCCATGTTACTGCTGACAGGAAAGAGCAAGGAGCCCACTTTGGCAATGATATCGATGACTCCAGATTCGCAGTTACATAGGTGTTTTCAGTGATTACCGCTACCCCCACCCCAACCCTCTTGCCAAGAAATGTAACAACCCAAACAGGAAGATATCCAAGAGAACTCTTAAAAACATGTGAGGATGATGATGAAGTGCAGCTCTCCACATGGATGGCTTCCAAATGGGTGCAGGAGGGGAAAGACTCAGCTCTATTTAAGGAGCAGGCCAATGAGAGTCTGACCACACTGGAGTGAACATATAGATAACACAAATTATACTTTGATTGGCTTTTTCTTTCTTTCTTTCTTTCTTTCTTTCTTTCTTTCTTTCTTTCTTTCTTTCTTTCTTTCTTTCTTTGTTTTTTGTAATTGCGTATTTGGTTTGTTTTCTTGGGGTGGTCACAAGGGCAAGGGAACAGGACAGACATGGAAGGACTGGGAAGTGACTGTGATTGGGGTGTATGATATTGAAACCCCTAAAGAATCAATAAAAATATTTATGTTGAAAAATGTTAAAGCACATAGAAATCTGCTCTGAGTTATGGGAGCTATTGCCTTGAAAATAATAAGCACATAAGGAAACCACTTAGCATTGTGTGACAGTGTTAAAAACCACAAAAAGAAGCCAAAACCAGCTAGAGGCTTATACAAGTTACAGCACTAAAAACTGTAATTGTGCATAGAAACTGGCCAAGACCTTCAGCAGCTGAGATGTAGGGTTAAAACCCATTAGTATTCTTAGAGACAGGCTACATGTGCAGTTACAGTGTTAAAACAAAAACAACACCTTGAAAGAAACCACCTACAGTATCATGGGAATAATAGTGTCAAAAACCAAACAACTTAAATAAAAACTGGCTGCAATGTGGTTTGAGTTGTATTGTTAACCCCCCCCCCACACACACACACAGAAACCTATTAAAACCCACTTTGAGTTACTTGAGTATTTTTCATGAATAACTAAGTGTTGCAGAAGACAGCTACAGTGCTTTGTAACATACAGGGTTAAAATGCATAAACAGGATAAAGTTTAGGTTGAAAGTTTTTTGGGTGGCTTGGTATCTGGATCGCTCTACTGGAGTTCGTGCCTGGTTAGAGGAGGTGGCCTCTTCAGGTTCCATATCCCCAGTGTGCAGCCCGGTCTTCATGTGGGTCCCATACAATGGGAATGGAGGCTGTTGCCTACAAGTGTGATATGTTCTTTTAGCTGGGCTGCCTTGTCTGGCCCTAGAGGGAGAGGAAAGGCCTAGCCATGCAGAGACTTGTAGTCCCAGGGTCAGGGGATAACCAGGAAGACCTCCACTTGCTCAGAGGAGAAGGGGAGATGGAAGAGGGAAGGATTGTGGGAGGGGGTGACTGGGAGGGAGTGTTTGGGAGGGGGCAGTGTGTGAGTGGGATATAAAGTGAATAAGTAAGAAAATTAAATAAATAAATAAATAAATAAATAAATAAACAAATAAATACTTTTTAAATGCATAAACGGGAATACAAACCAGCTCAAGAGTTATGTAAGTCATAGCACTAACAACCAGTAAAGCATATTGAAACCTGCCATAATATTACACAAGTGGTTGCATGCAAGGCAACAAATGTGCCTAGAATCTGGCTACTGTGCTTTGTGAGTTATAATGCTAGCAACTTGTAACCCATGTAGAAACCAGCTTCAGCATTGAAAACTGACGGTGGGATGGCCATCCTGATGGGAGAGAGCTGGAAAACCTAGCTTGTGGAAGGGGCAAAGGTGAGCTCACCCCCTACTGAAGGAAAAACCCACTTTCCATTAGAGAGGGACCACTGTGCCTATTGTGAGGGGAAAGGCCATTGAAAGCATGAGCACCCTAAGAAGAATCAGAGAGAGGGCCCAGGGTCCAATCCCCCTCCAGGAGCCCTGGGTAACCCTAAAGGTGGAGGGGAAGCACATAGACTTTCTGGTGGACATGGGGATACAACACTGTTTTGAAACAACTTCTGGGGCCACTGTAAAATTGGAAAGCATGGGTGCAAGGGACAANGGCAGACATTCAGAACTGGGTCCTNNATAAAAAAGNGTGCCCAGCCTCCTAGGAGAGAGACNTATGGNCCTTGTCTTCAGCCCCCTTACTATCTGGGTACCCCTGGGGGAGCCAATGCAACAACCTGGTCATTAAGTTTATGCCATCTGGCAAGAAGGCCAATTGAACTTCTGGTAAGACAAGGGGACTAAGACTTTAAATCTCTGGTTATGATCTGGAACTCCTCTTTACAGTCTAACTGTTCCATTGTAGNNTTGTGAGATCCATGGTCCCCTTAGGCCCCAAAATGGTATCAGCAAGGTCAAAACACTACCTTGCCCCCCAATCTCTGCCCCTGCCCACCATTGCTCTCTCATCAGGACCCACCACCTTTTGCCCCAGTGAAGTCTCACTTCATCTAACCATCTGCTCCCTAAAATTGTTCCACCTCCTGCATTATCTACCCCATCACCGGAGTCAGGACCCCTACAGTTATCCTACTTTCCAGGTTCTTAACTCCTCCCACCCAGACTTCACGCAGGACTGTTGGTTGTGCTTAAATGCTCACCCTCCCCCCCACTATGAAGGAGTCCCTGGAGACTATTCACAGACTACAGAGAGTACTCAACCAGATAGAGGTAAGCTGACCCTACAATCAATTACAGGACATGAACTCTGCATTGGAAATAAGGTAACTTCGATGTATTCCTACCTCTACAGCCACACTGTAACCCCTACTGTCGCAGATACATGCTTCCCCCAGAGAATGCTTGGTCATTGTACCCCATGCATTCATGGTCTGGTTGTAAATACTACTGAGGATTTTGGGGTTGTAGTACAGCTTGTACCTAGAGTGACTTATTACTACNGTTATCACCTCCAAACAATTGGGTAAAAAGAGTGGCCATTTCCTCTGTGNTACTGGGCTCTCTCCTTGGCATGGGGCTGCTAGTATAGGGGCCTCAGCCTTAATACTCCAAGATAAAACTTGCAAGGCCCTATGGACGGCTATAGATGCAGGTATATAGGTGGTGGAAAATCTATCACGACCCTGCAGGATTCCCTACCTTCCCTGGCAGAAGAAGTCATACAGAACAGAAGAGGTATAGACTTGCTGTTCCACCAGCAGGGAGAACTCTGTGGAGCCTTAGGTGAGGAATATTGTTTCTATGTTGACCACTCAGTGTGGCCAAAGAATCCATGGCCTTAATCAGAGAGAGACTACAAGACAGAAGAATAGAAAGATAACAGT
>NW_018393911.1:0-1257 GCF_900095145.1 Mus pahari | reverse complement strand
CAGCTGGATCTCATGGAGGCATTTCCCCAATTGAAGCTCCTTTCTCCTTGATAACACCAGCCTGTGTCAAGTTGACTAACAAAACCAGCCAGTACATATATCAATTCATTTATTTATCCCAGGTTCTTTTTTTGATTATCCTTTAATCAGCATTCTGTGACTCCAGTACCTTGACTCACAGGAAAAGGACACAGATACATTTTTTTTTCTTTAACATTTCCAAAGAATTCAGAGATCTGCCTGCCTTTGTTAATTTGGTTGGGACCTTATCGTGTGATTGCCATTCTGACCACTGCTAGTCCTCAATTCACTCTGTCCCAGGCTGACCTTGAACTCAGGAATCAGCCTGCTTTTGTCTGCCTGTCTTTGTATCTTTCTGACAAGCTGGCTCATAGTGCAGCTCATAGTGTTCCTTTAGATCTGTGAATCTCCTTATATAATTTATATTGCACCCTTAATATTTTTTTGCAAATTGAGAAATTATGTATTTTTGAATTCAGCACCCCTCCGCTGTCTTTTTCTCAGGATGGTTGGGCTTCTTTGCAATTCCACGTGAACTGCAATGTCTAAGAAAGTTGTCTGACAGAGTCGCTTGCACAGCTGTGGCTGGCCCAGAATTTGCAGCCACCTTTCCCTCACCTCTGTAGGTAGAGTGCTGGGATTACAGATCCGCACCACCTTTCCTGGTTCTGCTCTCTACAGGACCTTTTAAAACACAAACTAAAGGATAGAATGATAAAAGAAGCGAGTGTCAATGTATTTTTATTTTTATTCTAAGAGAAGGTGTTTGTTAAGGAAGCAGGCTCTCAGGAAGCAATAATTCAAGGCACTTGCTCTTCTCTAAGGCTCCCTGGTGCTTTAGACTCTAAGGCAGCAGCCAGGTGGGAAAGAAACCAGCACAGGATGCCTGAGAAAAAGCCAGCAGAGAGAGTGTGAGGACCCTCACTGTCCATGACACCCCAGTCAGAGCTGTGGCTCCCCAGCTATGCAGCACCAGGTTCGGGCACCCTTTTGCAGGGGGTTCCTGCTTCCGCGTGGTCCTCCTTTCCCACCAAAGCCTCTGGTTTTAAAGCCATAGCTGTGGGCTTTGCACTCTGTTATGCTAGAATCCAGTTCCCATGGCGAGCCCGCCAAGCCCGCCTACCTTCCTGGGAAGCGATTCCTCCTGCAAAGCACTGCCTTCATCAGNGGAGAACTCTCTTAATGACTGGAAGCAAGGCATTGAGCAAGGCTGCAGGTTTTTCCAGGCCAAGATCC
>NW_018393910.1:6030-9028 GCF_900095145.1 Mus pahari | reverse complement strand
CATGATGGGGATGCGCTCCTTTCCACTGGCACTGTAAGACCCAGATAAACCCTTTTCCTATAAGGTGCNTCTTCTTATAAGCTGTCATGGGGTTTTGTCTCAGCAATAGAAAAGGAACTAAGACGCCTTATCTTACATGAGTATACTACAGAGCTTTTAGACTTAACAGGTCACTCCTTTGCATATTAATCCATTAAAGGAGATGACATTTTGCAGATCAGGAAACAGAAATATGAGTTACACACAGACTCTCCCTAAGGCAGCAGCAAAAAGGAGAGTCAGAATTTGAATCTAGATAGGTCTTCTTCCAAAAGACTGATGGGTCTGGACACAAAGGTTGTGGGATGCATCTCTCATGTTTCAAGCGTGTGTGTGTGTGTGTGTGTGTGTGTGTGTGTGTATGAGAGAGAGAGAGAGAGAGAGAGAGAGAGAGAGCAATTAATGTTTAATAGGGATACAATACAGTTCCCTACTCAGCCTTATCTTTATAAGGGAAGACTCACTGTCTTGCCTCTGTGGGAAAGGCAGAAGGTACTGAAGCAGAGAAAAGGAAGAAATCTAAGCCTGACAGGGTGTTAGGGACATGGTCTTCCATCAATTCTTCTCATTTATACAAGAGGTGAGACAGCTGGAGTCTCTGGTGAAGGGGCTGTAAACACAATCCCATAATTTTCTCCATGCCATTCAAGCGTGTTTACCTTCTGTGATGTCAATGTGAAAAATATCAGAAAGCCTGAGTTAGAAGAAGTTTGATTTGGAGAACAGTAGTAGGAGTCAAGGCCATGGGTCACTATGAGGGTAGGTTCTATGGAACTCATTGCCTGAATGTCCTACAAGAACAGGAAAGATAGACAAACTCCCCAAACAGTCCCCCTCCATAATTAAATTACCTCTCATTTTTTCTTCTTCTCCAACTTTAATAATTCCATTCCCTTTGCCTTTTCACTTAGGGGGTATTTTGTAACCTATATTTCAGAGACTGACAAGATTCTCTTGTTCTCTAACATCCCCGAGGGGCCAGAACTGAAAATTCCCAATTTACAAATGGGTTCTTTTCCTAAAGTTTATTTATTTGTTTATTTATTTATTTATTGGCAACTTAGTGACACTGTGTTTCAAAAGAAAAAAAAAAAAAGAAAAAAGGCCTGGAGTCTTGGCTTACTTGAGGACCCTTGCCTAGCCTTTGTGAGGCCCTAGTTTAAATCCTCAGTACAAATATTGAAAGAGTTTTTTTCTATAGCATCATTGACATTAATAGGCAAATAGTTAGAAATTGGCTACTGAAGAATCCGACTCCGCTTACCCCCCACCCCCAAAGTCACTCTTTATAATGTTCAGATCACAGACACAATAAACAAAGAACAATCTGGATGGCAAAAAAAAAAAAAAAACCAGCTGGAATTTAGGAAGAGTTTATTAAGATGTTTTCAACATTGAGACGGGTGATTTTAGTTTGTTCACTGTTACTCTAGCACATTCATTTAAAACGATAGCCAAACTCACTACAAACGTACTGTACCAAGTAGGACTTTGGCAAATTACAAAAGAAATAGTCACAAGAGAAATGCAGCCGAAATGCAGTTAATTTAGGCCATACCACAGTGCCTACATTTGCACTGGAACCCGACCACAGGTCAGTCACTCTCAGTGGTGGGACACATCTGAGTTCCCACAGTCCAGATTCTGTGACACCACGGGCCATTCCAACCATCAGACAATCAGTGCGAGCTGCCACAGAAAATACTGGTCTTATTCCAGCTGCCAAAAGCAGCAGGCAAGTCAACATTTGTTTTTTTCATCTTATTAAACACAACTTGCTATTCCTGCTTAAGCCATTCTCATAATGAAAACTAAGAATCTAAGGGAACAGCCCAAATTTTATGGCCCTGTGTTTTACATACACAGGTATATGGGGAACCCTCACAGTAATGGAAAACACAAACGCATGGCTACAGTTATTTAACTTCAAACTTGAAATCCCCAGGTCCCACCCTGAGACATTCTCATAACATGAAAACATGTTGTTACCATGAGATTAATTCCATATCCAGTCTTAGAAAATTAACTAATAGTCAAATTTTAAATAATTTCTGTATTTTAGATTATATGCTATTACCTCTTCAAAATAAAATTATTAAATGTTATAAGGTTATGGGAAGGTTCATATCATTTAACATACAGAAGTAAAACTGATCCCTCCTAAGGAATCCTTTGACCCCAGACGGGGAAAAGAAGCCTGGATTTGAAGCAGCTAAGAGACACAAAGAATCCTAACACATGAACAGCTGTGTTAACAGGAAGCAGGACACCTTTACTTCTGAATTGACAAAAGACTTAAGAATTTATGATTATAAACTATCACAATACCTTTTAATAACATTTCATCAAATAACTGATGGCAACACAAATTTTCTACTCACTGTTTGTAAATGAAAGGCACACGTAAATACAATACATGTTCTGTATTATATCATTTATACCCACATGGTGACCCCCCTCAGCTAAATTGATACTAAATATGTATATAAGAACAGTGCCTTATTTTCCACTCTTGTGCCATTTCCAATAAACAGAGGCACGCATGTATATTTACTAGTAAGGATTATAATATACTCTTTAAATTACATTTTAATACAAAGACTTAGGAAATAAAGACACATGTATTTTTCGTATTAACATGTAGTTTTATCAGGTTTGATCTTAACAAATGTGTTTTAAGAAAGTCTACAGGAAAGGATGCAGCCACGTCCCTATGGAGACCAGTACTTTTTATGCTTAATCAAGGATGACTGAATTTGGATTTTAAATTTCTTTCAGGTAAAATCAGGCATGGAAGCAGATGCCTATAATCTCAGCACTCAGGAGGTTGAAACAAGTCTGTCTAAACACACACACACACACACACACACACACACACACACACCTAACCTCACCACCACCACCATCAAAAGCCTTTTCCAGATGAAACAGGCTCAAATGAGCCGAAGGCTGTCATCTA
>NW_018393910.1:4281-5710 GCF_900095145.1 Mus pahari | reverse complement strand
CTGAAAAAATGTTGTTTCTTTCAACTAACATCCATGAAAAGACCTTAAATTGTTTATTGAGAACTTATTCTTTATTTCTACTAAATATTTTAAACAAAAGTTAAAGGAAGAAAACATGTCACACTTGAAGGTATATATATTTCCTTATTTTTCCTTTGTTTTCTGCCACAAAATTCCAAGTCACTTTTAACATTTCCTGTTCTTCTCATATCCCATAATTTTATATTCGAATTACCACACAACAATATGTCTGCCCCTGTTCTTTGGTTATCCACATACATCACACATAATAAAATGTCTCTTACAGATATTTGTTACTGATATTTTGTTTTGGGAGACAAGCTGTGGCTCAGGCTACCCTGGAACTTGCTCTGTAGCTCAAGCTAATTTCAAAGTTACCATGCTGATTCTCTTGTGTCCTCCTTAAGTCCTGAGATTATAGGTAGAGCCACCAAACCGGGCCCCCATATTTATTTATAATCCATAGTAGTTATCTACCAGTAACAACTGATTTTTTATTACAGAGAATCTAACATTCAATGTTATAGAGTGTCCTTAGAGATAAATATATCAATAATTTACAGCTAGCTGATAAATGTGCCACAAGGTTGTTCCCTTTAATTTTATATCACTTCAAAATATGCATATATATACTCACTGCACATATACCAAATTTAAATTACCCTGTGAAAATATAGATTAACTACAAACACACATTCAGGGATTCACAGTTCAACAGAACTTTTATATGCAGGTAAAAAGGACTGTGGTTTTACACCCCTAATTTACATAGCAAGCTGACATGTTTGAATATCCTTTGTAAAGGATCTCTCTTTTTTGCATGAATCTTAGAAATGAGGAAATTGTAGACATAAACTCTGAGCTATATCTATAGCAGGATAAGTCATTGTAATATTATATTTATTGACAAAGGACCCAACTTGCTTAATGTGTACACAGAAAGTGGTATAAACATACTACACACAAAACACACAGCAACAAAACTTACACAAGATTGGCACTGTCAGTGTTTCACTTTATAGATTCTAACCAAAGAGTCTGTACGTTCTTCTCTGGAGACTAAGGAACAGTTACCAATAATATAGCACATTTAACTACACAAAAATAGAAATGGAGAGGGAAAGGCTTAAATATTTAAAATACACAAAAGAGCTATTTATAAATACGTATACACTTTAGCCATGTCTTTTGCAGGGTTAAATTTACGAAGTGACCCAGAGTACACTATTCAGTCATAGAGAACCTAGGTTTTATTATCACTCCTTGGTACATTTATTAAAATGTACCTTGTATCCCTTGTATCCCTTGGATTCCTCCCTTGGGATTCCCCCATCTCCTCAGTAATTATGTTCTCACTCTTCTTGGAAAAAAGAAAATATGCTTGTTCTGTTCTAAAAAAAAAAAAAAA
>NW_018393910.1:0-3646 GCF_900095145.1 Mus pahari | reverse complement strand
CCAACTGGTTCTACACACACTTTACAATACAAATGTAACCACCTAACAAGGTTTGGAATGGTTTCACCCTGTTACCATGTGCCATATGGTTATTAAGTGCACATTAATTACAGATGGTTCAACTATATCCTATCCTCCACTGTAGCCACTGTAGCAATCTTGGCAATAGAAATTCCCTGTGCTCCCAGTGAGGACACACCCAAGCCCTCGGCATGGCACCATTTATGGGCAAGCCTTGATAAGTGCTGATTCTTACCAACGGAACTGCTGGTAGGGGTGTAGCCCAAGAAATGAAAGAGATTGGCTGAGGGATAAAAAGGAACAAAATATAACAACATCTTTGTATGAAAGCGCAGCTAGAAATCTACCACTGTATATGCTACCTTAACATTTAAAATCTCAGAAATGGGTATGTACAAGGTTATAACAAAAATGTTTTTTAATATTCCTTCTTCGATGGAAAAGTTGAAATAAACGAAATTGCCTGCAGCAGGATTATAAATCACTTTTAGGGACCAGTTCACATAGATGAGTGCTGGTCAGCACTGTTTGGAAGCACTGAGGGTTACAGTTAGCATCAAACAAGCCAGAAGATTCTACAGCCTGGGGCCAAGACTGCAAAAGAAAGCATGGATAAGCATGTCAGGCTTACAAACCAACGGTAAGGAAAAAAACTTGCTTAAAATGTGTCAAGTACCATTTCTACTTAATATACACTTGTTAAAAAAGAACCATTTAAAATGGTGATAAAATGATAGGCAAAGAGGAAAAACCAAGAAATACAAATTACGAAAAACCCCATGCTAAAAGTTAGTTCAATTAACATTAAAAATCCAAAGCTAAACAGTAAAAACCTTTATTTTTCTCAGGGTTTTGGGCCTCCCTTACTAGTAGAGTGCTCATCCAGCATCCAAGAGACCATATGTTCAGCTCTCAGTTACTGCAACATAAATTTATGCTCACTTCTCAAATTAGCCAGAAACTTCTCCAAATTTGGAGAAACTGAACCACACGCATAACAAGCCCCCACACTGACACCCACAGCCCAAACTGCAAGTACTTTTAAGGGGTTATCTGAAAAGTCTGGTCATCATTTATTCTTTTCTCTTTTCTTTTCTTTTAAACTGGGGGAAAAGAAAACATGAATTCTCACTGCTACACAGAATAATAGGAACTCCTGGGCTCAAGCCATCCTCTTGTCTCAGGCTCCAGAGGAGCTGGGACTACAGCTGTGTGTCACCCAGGCCAAGGCTGTTTCTCAAAATTCAAACTAAGGACTGGTGAGATGGCTCAGTGGGCAAAGTTGCCTGCCATCAGTCTGTCCATCAGGCTGTTCGTCAGGTTTTCCATCAAGCTGGAATACCTGAGCTCAATGCCTTGGACCAACATGGTGGAAGGAGAGAACAAATTCCTACAGGTTGCCCTCTGACCTCCATGACACACACCATAGTATCAGTGTGCACAAAGACATTCACACGCATGCGTGCACACACACACATACACACACACACACACACACACACACACACACACACACGAACTCAACATCAAGGAAAGAATTTAACCTAACAAGAAAATATCTGAAAAAAAGAGACACACACAAATAGATACAAAAAAAAAAAAAGTTTGTTTTTTCCTTCTATCTGAAAAGGTATCTCTCATCCCTTCTATAAAAGAATAAACACAAATGTCCTTATCAGGAGAACTGTTATGGGACAGAAGTAAGACAGAACATGATTATATGTTCTTTTTTATTATCATGAATATTTTTTACTATCATAAATATTATTAACTNNATAAACTAAAGTACATTTATTTACAAGATTGGTAGCTGAGTTTAAAATAAATTTATCCATGGAATTGGGCCTATTTCTTCAATTTCACAGGCAGCTTGTTANTTAGTTACTACAAGGTAGACAGCCCAGATGGCAAGTAAATAATTTATATATTATTATAGTGCTTATCCATTAACATTAAGCATGTAACATTTTAAAAGTAAGGTCTGCCAGTCATCATGCATACCTGTAATCCCATAAATTGAAAGGTGGAAGTAAAAGAATCAGGAATTCAAGGATAGCCTTAGCTATGGTGTAAATATAAGTCTGGGCTACATGAGAATCTCCCCCCCCCCAAAAAAAATAAAAGAAATAGAAATAGAAAAGAAACTATATCACACACACACACAGAGACAGACAGACAGACAGACAGACAGACAGACAGACAGACAGACAGACAGAATGAGACAGACAGACAGACACATACAAATAAATAGAAGTTAAGGAAAGGTCTTATGTCTTAATCACAAATATTAATCACAAATATTAGTACTTAAAAGTCTGGGCCAAATGGAATCTCTCAATTCAAAATGTAAATAGTAGAAATGTAACATAGGTGTTGAGTTGAAACATAATGACTTAAAACCACAATCCATCAGGACAGACTAGAGGTAACTTTTACATGTTTTTTCCTGGTTATTATCCACTTTCAAGTTTTAGCTCTGACTGATAGGAAATGCCATCCATTTACCTTCCTGTGTTTTCCTGGTCCCTTTCATCACCCATGTTAGTAGGCAAAGGTTGACTGGGTGTTTACGTGGAGCAGTGCAGTTCCAGGCCAAATATTTGGATTCAAGATTCCTGGCTTGCCTAGGTTTGAGGCTCAGTTTTGTCATGTGGCAGGATCCGTCTGGTTTTCCCTTTCATGAAAAGCCTGACCTCAGATGACCACAATGATGCTACTTTATGTTAATCTATATGAGTAAGATATTACTTTATTACTGTTATAATTATTGCTGTTACTCTCTTTCAAGTCGTGTTCAAAGTTAGAAGGTACACTCCACGTTTCCTTAACGNATGAACTCTCAGCACTTGCTCATGAGAACTATTATGCAACCATGAGTCAAATTCACTGTGACATTTCAGCTAAAACACCCTTTGCCCGTGATGTCCCTAATCCTCTTCTCTCTGGGACTTATCCCACTAGAAGCCCCACTACCTCACCTGCTCAGTCACTGAATGAGCTGCTTCTTTAGGATCATGGCACTGGTTGACAAAGCCACAGATCTCTTAACTATTCACCATGAAGTTAATCCCATTTGTGGTGAGGATCAGGAAACTGTCATCAGCATGGTAGAGCTGCAACCAGAAGCAAACCAATGTGACTACAAACAAGATCACCCCTCCAAATGACTCAGTAATGTGGAGATTGTATCTATTCTGAGGAGTGCTCGTCTGGGTCAGAATTCATTGGCAAAATGAAAATGTAGATAAGAATCAGCACCACGCAGGATAAACCAAACATTTACCTAGCAATATCAACAAAGAGCCAGACAGACAAATGCTGGATCTAATGGCTGCCTCTATTATTTATTTGACAGGGGTTGGGGGCTGGGAGGCACTTGATATGCTTTAGGTCTTGGTATTGTCTTGTAATATCCAAAATGAATTCAAGATCACCCAGTACCTTCCCCCTTTGAAGAGGACTTTCCAAAGGACTAGCAGGCAAAGTGCAGAGCCAGATAAGAAAGCTGACTGACTAAACAAATGTAAAAACATAGTTTTAGGGGTCCAAATAATTAACCCTGCAGCTACCAAAACAATATTAGCTGTTCTCAGAGAAATAACCATAACAAGATTAGCAATTCTCC
>NW_018393909.1:0-2394 GCF_900095145.1 Mus pahari | reverse complement strand
GAAAGAAATTATGGAAATAACACCCTTCACAATAGTCACAGAGTAACAAAAAGGTATTTTATATTATTTGTGACTATTGTCACACCAAGACACTTTACTTAGAGTAACAAAAAGGTATTTTATATTATTTAAGTAAAGTTTCTTGGTGTGACTTTAACCAAACAAGTGAATGCTTTGTATGAAAAGAAATTCAAGTCTCTGAAGAAAGAAATTAAAGAAGACCTCAGAAGATGGAAAGGTCTCCCATGATCATGGGTTGGCAGGCTTAATACAGTAAAAATGGCCATCTTGCCAAAAGCAATTTACAGGTTCAAAGCAATCCTAGTCAAAATTCCAACTCAACTCTTTTGAGAGTTAGAAAGAGCAATTCTCAAATTTATTTGAAATAACAAAGAACCCAGAATAGTGAAAAATATTCTCAACAACAAAAGAACTTCTGGGGGGAATAAACATCCCTGACCTCAAGCTGTACTACAGAGCAATAGTGCTAAAACCTGAGTGGTATTTGTGCAGAGACAGGCAGGTAGATCAATGGAATAGAATTGAAAACACAGAAATGCACTCACACACCTATGGTCACTTGATCTTTGATAAAGGGGCTACAACAATTCAGTTGAGAAAAGACATCATTTTTGACAAATGATTCTGGTTTATCCAGAGGTCACCATGCAGAATGCAAATTTATCCATCCAGTCCAATAATCACACAGTATGTAATCACTGATAAGTGAGTAATAGCACCAACGTTGGGACTACTCAGTATTCAAATCACAGACCATATGAAGCCCAAGAGGAAGGAAGACCAAAGTGTGGATGGTTTAGTGCTTCTTAGAAGGGGATCAAAATACTCACAGGAGGAAATATGGAGACAAAGTGTGGGGCAGACACTGTAGGAACTGCAGATACTGCCCCACCTGGGGAACCATCTGATAAACAGTCACCATATGCAGACACTATTGAGGATGCCAAGAAATGCGTGCTGTCAGGAGCCTTATACAACTATCTCCTGAGATCCTCTGCCAGACCCTGACAAATAGGCAGATGCTTACAGCCAACCATTGGACTGTGCATGGCTTCCCCAATCAAGAGATAGAGAAAGGACTGAAGGAGCTGAAGGGGTTTGCAACTCCGTAGGTAGAACAACAATATCAACCAATCATAGCCCCCATACGTCCCAGGAACTAAGCCTCCAACCAAGGAGTACACATGGCTCCAGCTGCATGTGTAGCAGAGGATTGCTTTGTCAGGCATCAATGGGAGGAGAGGTCCTTGGTCCAGTGAAGGTTCTATGTCCCAGTGTAAGGGAATGGTAGAGTGGAGAGTGGAGAGGTGGGAGTGGGTGGGTGTCTGAGGGAACATGGATAGAAGCAGGAGGAGGGGGATAGGATAGTGGGTTTTGGTGGGAAAAACCAGGAAAGGGCATAATATTTGAAATGTAAATAAAGAAAATATCTAATAAAAATTACTCAATGGTCAGGGGACAATTAAAAAAAGAAGTACAAAATAATAGTCAGTTGAAC
This sequence comes from Mus pahari, assembly GCF_900095145.1. Classification (NCBI taxonomy): domain Eukaryota; kingdom Metazoa; phylum Chordata; class Mammalia; order Rodentia; family Muridae; genus Mus; species Mus pahari. Next base: position 875 of record NW_018393909.1, on the reverse strand, counting down.
TCATGGTCATTTTAGATACTAGTTCAGTAAATTACAATAAAATGTTTTCAAGGTTATTTAAACAGTAAATAGCTAAAAATAAATGTTTGACAATTTACATATGCTATAGATAGTTCATATTTAAAAACTTCAGGGATCCATAGAATATATCATTTAAAATTCCTTCATTATTAAAATGTCATTTGACTATGAGACAGGTCTGCTTCTGACAGTACTCCCATTCCACTACAAAGACAATGGTGATCATAAACTACCTCCATATGAAATTGCTTCAATTATGACAAACTAAACATTGGTCAAAGCAAATGCCTATGCATCAACTACAGACAAATCTGTCCAGGAAGAATAAATAGACACAGGGAAGTCTACTACCAAGATCAACCAAGACAAGACAGGAGCCTAGCATGGATTTCCTCTGAGAGGCTCAACCCACAGCTGACTGATACAGATGCAGGTACTTACAGCCAACCATTGGAATGAAGTCAGGTCCCCTATGGTTGATTTAGGGCATGAATGGAAGAAGCCAAAAAGGAGAGTGACCCCATAGGAAGAACAGCAGTCTCAACTAACCTGGACCCCTGGGAGCTCCCAGACACTGAGCCACCAAAAAGGCACCATACAAGAGGTGGTCCAAGGTCCCTGGCACATATATAGCAGAGGAGTGCCTGGTCTGGGCTCAGTGAGAAAAGATGTGCCTAATCCCAGAGAGACTTGAGGCCCCAGGAAGGGCAGAGGTCTGACGGTAGGGGAGTTTCCTGTTGGAGAAAGCAGGGTGTAGGAATGAGATGAGAAAACATGGGACTGGGCACCAGGAGGTACTACTACTACTACTATTAGTAGTAGTACTGATAGTAGTAGTAGTAGTAGTAGTAGTA
>NW_018393908.1:0-9066 GCF_900095145.1 Mus pahari | reverse complement strand
GCCAGTGCCTGGTAAACACCGAAATGGATGCTCACAGCCAGCTACTGGATGGAACACAGTGTCCCCAATGGAGGAACTAGAGAAAGTACCCAAGTACCTGAAGGGGGCTGCAACCCTGTAGGTGGAACAACAACAAGAACTAACCAGTATCCCCGGGGTTTGTGTTTCTAGCTGCATATGTAGCAGAAGATGACCTAATCGGCCATCAGTGGGAATACAGGCTCCTTGGTCTTCCAAACTATATATGACCTAGCACAAGGCAAGGCCTGGGCCAAGTAGTGGGAGTGGGTGGGTAGGGGAACAGAGGTGGGGGGACGGGTATGGGAAATTTTCGGGATAGCATTTGAAATGTAAATAAAGAAAATAATAATAATAATAATAATAAAAGAAAGATTCGCTGAGTTTTCACAAAGGTTGACTTCCACTCTAGAAAACAGTATATTAAATACTATAACAAAAAGACACTAATTAACTCTTCAGCCTTTGAAAATCTAAATCCGAAGTACAAAAAATAATCAGACCATTAAAGACAAGGCCAATGATAATAGATGTGTAGATAAGACATATAGGTGTTAGACTTTGTTCACCTGATATAATTATAGGAGAAGCTGTCATTAGAGAACTTGAGATAATCCAAAATTTTTAATTTCTTCATTGTGGTAAATGGGATCATTCCAAAATAAGCTGTAGAGAAAACAAAATTAATCCCACGAAGGGAGCCTATGACCCCTTAAATATGTAAGAGATGTGACAAAGGCCAACATTAGACTAGAAAATATAAGTCAACAACAGACAAGTGGGGAAACTCTTACCAAAAAACTCTGAGGGGGGCATCTTGCAGGCCCCAATACTAAACAAACAGAGTTCTCTTCCTCAGTACAGCTAAACAACACTGCTCTGATCAAATAAAAAGTTGAGGCATATTTCATAAACAATTCAAAAAAACCTCAAAAGGGGTGAAAAAGGAATATCATCGACAGAGGATCAAAGGTCCAAGCTAAAGTTATACTAAACAATATTGAAAATGAATGAATGATTGACCCTGGAGCAGATGTCACCATTATCTCTCCAAAATCTTGGCCTGCACATTGGCCATTTCAAGAGGTAAACAGCCAATTTTAAAGTGTTGAGACTTTATTGAAAATAAAGCAAAGCACAAGATGGTCTAAAGGTGAGATAGGAAAATTAATGGCAAACATGCCTGATATAGCCATAAACATTAGCAGAAGAGCTCTTTTACAGCAGTGGAAAATACAAAATAGAATACTTTCAGCTTCAGAGGCTGGCTAAAATATTCAGTTAAGTTCCTAATAAAGAAATCAAGTTAGTTAAAGAATATGATCAAACACAGTTATAGTTTGTGCAGACTGTCCATAAACAAGATACAGCAGGAGCTGAAAATCCAGAGTTATATCAAGGAGCCACTGTTGAAAACATAAACAGCCTTACCACTTGGTGATTTAGTGACCAGCCCATTTACATTGATCAGTGGCCTGTGACAAAAGAAAAACTACAGACGTTAGAACAGCCAGCCCAGGAGCAGCTGGAGGCTCAGGATACGGAGGAGTCCACCAGTACTTGGAATTCTCCAATATTTGCCATTAAAAAGAAGTCTGGCAAATGGAGGATGTTGACAAATCTCAAAGTAATTAATAAGATTATTCAGTCAATGGGTTCTTTGCATCCTGGAATTCCCACTGCCTTGTTGCCTAAGGAATGGCCTATCACAGTGATTGATCTAAAAGATTGGTTTTTCACAATTCCTCTACATGAATATGATAAGGAAAGCTATGCTTTCTCAGTACCTAACTTTAATGGAAGTTATCCAATTAGAAGATATCATTGGAAAGTCCTGCCATAAAGAGTGTTAAATAGCCCTACCTTGTACCAATATTATTTTACAGTGGCTTTCGAGTTGATTTGTAAACAATTTCTTCAATCCTATTGGCTTATTCAGATAAAAGTATCCTGGAAAGATTGCTTGTTTGAAGTTTAAAAATATCGCCTTTCTGGGGATTGCAAGTCCCCCTAAAAAAATACAAAGATGTGATCCTATTAATGTAGAATAAGTCTGCAAAAGGATAGTCCACAAAAAGTACAAATTAAGAGAAACTAAGAACTCTTAATGATTTTCAAAAGTACAGTAAGATATTAACTGTCTGCAATTCACAATTGGCTTGGCTTCTCAAGAGCTANGCAATTTATTTCAAATCTTAAAAAGTGATAAAGATTTAAATAGCCTAAGAAAACTATCAGCTGAGGCTTATAAAGAGCTCTGGAAGAATGAAAATTACAGGATACATATGTAGATCTGAAGATTGCTTATATCTTAGTTATCTTACCTTCTCCTCCTTCTCCTACAGGAATTCTTATGTAGAGGGAAAAGTGTATCTTAGAATGGATGTTTTTAAACATGTAAATAGAGTAAGAAATTTAAAAACCTACATAGAAAATGTTTCTGAATTGATATTAGAGGGAAATGTGAGACTTTGATGATTAGCTGGAATGGATGCAGATGACATTGTCGTATATTTTACTAATGCAGAGATTGTCCCATTAGGCATACATGATGAAAATTGGTAAATAGCATCCAGTAAGTTTGGGGGAGAGATTATCAACAAATCCTCAAATAGCAAGTGACTTCAGTTCATAAAAAGAACTAAGTAGATTCTTTCTTATTCAATAAAAAGAACTCCAATTTCCAGGGGCCCTACAATTTACCCTGATGCTAGTATAGCAAGAAAGACAGGATATAAGTCAGAATATGTAAGTAAGGTGACTGAGAGCCCTTAAAAATTGGTTCAAAAATCAGAATTAATTGCTATAACTATGGTTTTATCAGATTTTCAAGATTCTCTTAATATACAAACTCTCAGTATACAAAAAGGGGTGTTTTACACAGAGACTGCTGAACTTATTCAGGATGATTCTGAATTAACTTCACTGTCCATTCAGCTACAAAAATGATCAGGAATAGGAATCACCCACTGTATATAACACACATCAGATCCCAAACTGTTCTGCCAGGTACTCTGGCACAAGGTAATAATGGAATTGAACAGGTATTTATGAAAGTATATAGAGGATTTGAATTCCCATTCAAAAACCAACATGTTAACAACAAAGATTTAAAGAAAGTATTCTCTATTACTTGGCAACAAGCCAAGTAAATTGTGAGACAATGCCTACGTAATTGTTATATAACTGTGGTGGTTTGTATATGCTTGGGCCAGGGAGTGGTTGCTATTACAAGGTGTGGCCTTGTTGGAGTAAGTATGCCACTGGGCATGGCTTTAATACCCTAGTCCTAGCTTCCTGGAAGTGAGTATTCTGCTAGCAGCCTTCAGATGAAGATGTAGAACTCTCTGCTCCTCCTGCACCATGCCAGTCTGGATGATGCCACGCACCTCCCTTGATGGTAATGAACTGAACCTTTTGTCCACCCATCTGTAATTGGATCTGTTGATCTCTTCTGGTTTACTTCATCAAGAAGGTGTCATTCTATACTCAAGATTTATTCCAGCTTCTGCTCATTCCTACAGTGTACAGCTGAAGACTGCTACAATGTACTCATATAAATAAAAAAAATAAATCTTTTAAAAATTAAATTAAAGGAGAAAAGCATCTAATAGCTTTCTGAGAATATATTTGCCAGTTGGATTTACTTTTTCAAGACAGATTCATGCTTTATATCCCAGGTTTATGAAAAAATGCAATCTGTCTCTCTTCTTCCACCTTAACCCACAGAAATCTAGAATTACAGATCTGTACCACATGTCTGAGCATTGGTCTGCATTTAGTTTTTCATAAATGTTCCATATATGAAAGCTATATTTACCTAGCATCATGAAAATAAGTTTAGTGGGGATGACAGTATTTCTAAGTGATTAAGCTAGTGATTATCCTGATTGAGATCTTTGTGCTCAAATTGCCAGAATAAAAACAAGTAAATTATATAGCCCAAGATTTTTCCAGAAATAGTTTCATAGGATATGTGGCAAGTCAGGATTGAGATTTTGACTTTATATAGTTGCTTAATTGTATCTATACTACATTGCAACAGCTGCTTCAGCTCCTGTGGATGATCCAAAGCAGCATACATGTTACTCACTTCTACATCTAACAGTGTAATTTTTCTCAAGGCTGAGTACCAGGTGATAGTTGAAATCTTTAAAAGGACACAGTCTTCACAATACACATGCATTCTTTTCTTTTTCAATCTCAATCTTACTTTTTCAAAAAGAGTGCAAGTTCAAAAGGAAGTACTCAATGATCTTCCTCCCTCAATTTTTCCTCCATTATAACATTCTCTCATCTCATTTTCTTCCTCAACTCCCTCTTCCTTCCTTTCCACATCTGATACTCACAGTTTGATAACAATCTCCATGATTTCACTAATAAAATGTTTTCTACCCCTGTTTATGGAGATCCATGTGTTTCCTTAGTCCCTTCCTCTATACATAATTTCTATGGATCTAAGAACTATTGCTTGGTTATCATGTATTTAAGAGATCATAACCACATGTAAGTAAGAACATATACATTTATCTTTCCTGGCCTGACTTATATCATTTGATATGATTTTTTTCTGTAGTCTTTCATTTGTCTTCAAATTCCATGTTCTCAAATATGTGAAGAGAAGAGTAATATTCCTTTCTGTAAATGTACCACATTTTCCTTATGCCTTCTTTTGTTGAGAGATATCTCAACTGTAGGTTGTTTCTAATTTCTGAATATTATGAATAGAGTTTCAAAAACATATTTGAACAATTTTCCTGGTGGTAAGAAGTAGTATATCTTGGGTATATGTCCACGAGTGGTATATATGGATCTTAACATAGATAAATTCTCAACTTTCTGAGGAACTGCCATATTGATTTACATAGTAACTGTCAAAACACTGCCATCCACACTTATTTCACATTCCCAGCAACACGATCTGTCACTTCTGTCACTGGCCATTGCCTTTCTAGCAGGAGTAATATCAAATTTCAAAAAATACTTTGATTTGCATTATCCTAATTGCAAAGAATTTGGGCATTTCTTTACATGTCTCACACACTATTGAGTTTCTTGTATTGATAAATCTATTTAAATACTTAACCATTTTGGAGGGTTTAGTTATGAGTTTTGATAGTGTTTGCACTTCTTCATACATTTTGGTATGTGTTCCCTATCAGAAGATGGTAAACAAAACAAAACATAATAAAACAAAACAAAATTTTTCCATTCTGTAGGTTATGACATTCTTCCATTTATTAAGAGTTGGTTTTAGTACCTGCACTATCAGTGCTGTGTTAAGAAACTACTCTTCTGTCACAATGATATCAAGGCATTTCCTGACTTTGCCTTTTACCAGATTAAGTGTATCTGGTTATGTTGAAGTCTTTGATCCATTTGAAAGTTTTATGCATGATGCTAAATATGGATCCATTTAAATTCTTCAAGTAGGCAATCATTTCAACCATTTTTTGTAGATAATTTCTTTTCTTAGTGTATATTTCTTGCTTCTTTAAAAAATACCAGGTGCCCATGGGCATGTGGATTTAAATCTTTGCCTTCAATTTGATTATATTGATGTGCTGTCTTCATGCCAATACCATGCTTAATCTATAACTATAGCTTTGTGATACTACTTGAAACTTGGAAGGTTAAGACCTTCATCAGTTCATTGAGAGTTCAGGATTATTTTAGTTACCCTGGTTATTTTTATTTTCCAGTATGAACCTGAGAATTGTCTTTTCAATATCTGTGCAGGATTGTGTTAGAATATTGATGGGTATTGTACTGAATATGTAGATTGTTTTTGGTAGGGGGTGCTTTCATTACTGCTCCTTCCATAGGGTTCAGAAGCAATTAAGCACCATCAATGGTCTCCAATCCCTGAAAACAATGCAAGTAACATTTGAGAAAGGATATTGGGCAAAAGGCCATTCAATGCTGCTGAAGTTCAGGTTCTTGTCTCCTTTCTGGTTGTATCCTCTTTAAGCTTCCTCAGAAGTCTAACAGGCTACATCCAAATCTATATCTCAAATTATGTAAGTATTCATCAGAAATACATTAAGAACAAACAGTGGATGAGAAGTGACAGTAAAATTCAGGTCTGAAATAAAAGAGACAAAATTATTATTAGAAATGACCAACAAGTTGCCGGGGAGAGCATGGACTGCAGAAGGGACACAGTTTCTGGGACAGACCCCAGTTCTGGTTCCAGACATCCAGACACCATGCCCCCAAAGCAGAGGTGCCTGCCCAGGAGCACGCTCACTGCCTGAGCTGGTAAGGGAGCCATCTTTGCTCCGGTATGCTCAGGCTCTGGTTCTTGCTGGGGAGAGCATGGACTGCAGAAGGGACAGAGCTTCTGGGACAGACCCCAGTTCTGGCTCCAGACATCTGAGCACCATCCTCACCAGAGCAGAGGTGTCCGCCCAGGAGCACACTCACTGCCTGAGCTGGTAAGGGAGCCATCTCTGCTCTGGTTCGCCCAGGCTCCAGTCTGCACTGGCGAGTGTGGACTACAGAAGCTACACAGCTTTGGGGCAGACAGAAGCAATATAGCTTCTGAGACAGACCCTTTATCTGGCTCCAGACATCTGGGCACCTTCCCCACCAGAGGTAAGGAGGCCACCTGTGAGGGCTCTGTCTGCCAGAGCAGGTGAGAGAGACATATTGAGTCCAGGGTCCCTTGGAGTCTAGCCTGTGCAGGTGAGTGTCCAAACTGCAGAGGCGACACATCTTCTGGGACAGGCCGTGTTTTGGGCCTACATCTTCAGCAAGGAGGCAGATCTGAATGCCAGGCCTCTGTGAACCTTCCCTGTAAGAGGAGAGCTTGCCTGTGGAGAGTACTCTGACCACTGAGACTCAGGAGAGACATGGACACCCAAGACTGCTGACAGAGGCTAACAGAATCACTGGAGGAACAAGCTCCAACCAGAGACAACTATAACAACTAACTCCAGAGATTACCAGAAGGTGAAAGGCAAACGTAGGAATCTTACTAACAGAAACCAAGACCACTCACCATCATCAGAAGCCAGCACTCCCACCTCATCCAGTCTTGGATACCTCAACACACACGAAAAAAGCAAGACTCAGATTTAAAAGCATACCTCATGATGATGGTAGAGGACTTTAAGAAGGGCATTAATAACTCACTTAAAGAAATGCAGGAGAACACTACTAAAGAGGCAAAAGTCCTTAAAGAAATACAGGAGAAGGCTGCTAAAGAGGTACAAGTCCTTAAAGAAATACAAGAGAACACTGCTAAAGAGGTAGAAGTCCTTAAAGAAACACGGGAGAATACAACCAAACAGGTGATGGAATTGAACAAAACATCCAAGACCTAAAAAGGGAAGTAGAAGCAAAAAAGAAAAACCAAAGTGAGACAAGGCTGGAGATAGAAACCCTAGGAAAGAAATCAGGAACCATAGATGTGAGCATGAGCAACAGAATATAAGAGATGGAAGAGAGAATCTCAGGTACAGAAGATACTTTAGGGAACATGGACACAACAATCAAAGAAAATGCAAAATGCAAAATGATCCTAACTCAAAATATCCAGAAAATCCAGGACACAATGTGAAGACCAAACCTTCGGATAATAAGAGTAAATGAGAATGAAGATTTTCAACTGAAAGGGCCAGCAAACATCTACAAAAAAATTGTAGAAGAAAACTTCCCAAAACTAAAGAACGAGATGAACATGAAAATAAAAGAAGCCTACAGAACTCCAAATAGACAGGACCAGAAAAGAAATTCCTCCCAACACATAATAATCATAACACCAAATGAACTAAATAAAGATAGAATATTAAAAGCAGCAAGGGGAAAAAGTCAAGTAACATAAAAGGCAAGACTATTAGAATTACACCAGACTTTTCACCAGAGACTATGAAAGAAAGAAGATCCTGGACAGATGTTATGCAGAGAACACAAACATCAGCCCAGGCTACTATACCCAGCAAAACTCTCAATTACCATAGATGGAGAAACCAAAGTATTCCATGATAAAACCAAATTCACACAATATCTATCCACGAATCCAGCCCTTCAAAGGATAGTAAAGGGAAAACATCAACACAAGGATGGAAACTACATCCTAGAAAAAGCAAGAAAGTAATCCTTCAACAATCCCAAAAGAAGATAGCCTCAAGAACAGAATCCTAAATATAACAACAAAAATAACAGGAAGCAATTACATTTCTGTAATTTCTCTTAACATCAATGGACTCAATTTCCCAATAAAAAGACATAAACTAATAGACTGGCTACACAAACAGGACCCAACATTTTGCTGCTTACAGGAAACCCACTTCAGGGAAAAAGACAGACACTACCTCAGAGTGATAGGCTGGAAAACCATTTTCCAAGTAAATGGTCAAAAGAAAAAACCTGGAGTAGTCATTCTAATATTGAATAAAATTGACTTCCAACCCAAAGTTATCAAAAAATACAAGGAGGGGCACTTCATACTCAAAGGTAAAATCTATCAATATTAACTCTCAATTCTGAATAACTGCGCCAAATGCAAGAGCAGACACATTCATTAAAGAAACTTTAATAAAGCTCAAAGCACTTATTGCACCTCACACAATAATAGTGGGAGACTTCAACACCCCACTCTCACCAATGGACAGATCATGAAAACAGAAACTAAACAGTGACACATGGACACTAACAGAAGTTATGAAACAAATGGATTTAATAGATATCTACAGAACATTTTATCCTAAAACAAAAGGATAAATCTTCTTCTCAGCACCACATGATACCTCCTCCAAAATTGACCATATAATTGGTCACAAAACAGGCCTCCACAGAAACAAAACTACTGAAATTATGCCATGCATCCTATCAGATCACCAAGGAATAAGGCTGATCTTCAATAACAGCATAAACAATAGAAAGACGACAATCATGTACAAACTCAACAACACTCTTCTCAATGATTCCTTGGTCGAGGATGAAATAAAGAAAGAAATTAAAGACTTTTTAGAGTTTAATGAAAATGAAGACACAACATACCCAAACTTATGGGTCACAATGAAGGCAGTCCTAAGAGGAAAA
>NW_018393907.1:1934-13779 GCF_900095145.1 Mus pahari | reverse complement strand
GAGTACTGATCTTCCAGAAGACCCAGGTTCATTTCCCAGAACCCACATAACAGTTCACAACAGTCTGTAACTCCAGTTCCATAAGTTCTGATGCCCTCTCCTCTTCTGGCCTGTGTGGGCACTGGCCATGGGGTGCACAGACATATATGCAAGCAAAACATCCTACATGTAAAGTAAACATAAATAGACTATTTTTTAAAGGTATCCCAATAGAGCCTGTTAATTACCTGTCCAGGAGTCTGCCTTTGTCCCTCCAAAGAATATGAGTCACCTGAAGACATGCTAAGGACAGGAGAGGACTAATTATTCCCTTAATGACATATTATATTTTCCCTTCCTAGGAGCCTCTCCTTCAAAGCAGCTGCTTGCAGGATTTCCATCAGGCAGCACATTGGAGCTGCCACTATACACCCTGCCAGCTTTTCTGAATATGTTTTTTCTTTTTCTGTGTATACATGGTTTTGTGTGTGTGTATGTGTGTGTGCGTTTGTGGGGGGGTGGGGGGGGCTGAATCTTCCACCATATACATTGAGATAAGTGAAAGACCCCCGAAGAGGGAGACCCTCACTCAAGTCTCGGGATGTCTCGACCCCCCAAGATCTCACGAGAGACCATCCTTGCTGCAAGCACACGAGGTTTATTGATAGGATCCAGCACACTGGGGCCAAGACTCGTATCTCACGCAGGGGTAGAGGAGTTTGACCCCCAAGTAGCTGGGAGAAGGGGTATTTAAAGGAAAAAAAAACCACAACCCAAGGAGGTAGGGAGGGCGTCATTGGAAAATACCAAAAATACCAGTGGAAAATCACAAGGGGAAACTCCCTGTCTCTCAAGATTGTTTTCAATATTTCAATCTAACTTTTTCGGTCAACCAGTTCCTGGAACAGGGTCACTGAACTGGCTAACTTACATTCTTGGCTCTACTCTGTTTGCTAGGGGGTCTGGTTTTTTTCCTGGTCTTTCATAAGGTCTCTTAATCCAATCCAGAACTCACCAGTATTGTTAATTCTGCTAGCCAGCTTGCTGTAAAGATCCCCTGACTCTGGAATTACAGGTGGCCATCACACCCACTTAGCACTTACACAGGTTTCTGGAGATCCGAACTCAGGTCTTCGCCCTTGGATAACAAATGCATTAACCACTGTGCCCCTTTTCTTTCTTCTCAGTTCCTTTTCTTTTAGATCCTGGCTAAAGCCTGGACATGAGCCCGCATTTGTCCTTGGAAGCTCACCTCTCCCCCAGCTCCCACCAGGCTGCNGCTTTCCAGCCACAGCTCAAAAGACATGAATGTCTCTTCTTCTCCATCTCTCCATTCCAGGGAGACTGAGAGCTTGCTTGATCTGTTGCTTTTCGATCAAACTCTAGTCTAATTGTGTTTGAGCTTCCTTCTGAGACCATTTCTAAATCCTTTTATTGTTGAAACAAAGGGCCCATCCAGGAAAGAAGCCAACCCTACTCAGTAACATTGTAGAGGTGGGATGCTCCTGGTGGGATGCTGCCCCACAGGAGGAGTGCACAGCACAGACCTTCATCCAACACACAGACCAAGAATTACCCAACCATAGATGTCAACGCTGATGAAGTTGAGAACCAAGGATACTTTAAACAAACGTTTTTAAGTGTCTTAGAGTGTCTATAGCTGTGCGAGGCCTTTGGATACAAGAATAACTTGTGGTGACCCTTGCTCATGACAGACTCAAAACAAGCAGACCACTACCAGGAAGCTGCCCCCACAGATCACCACATGCAAATTATCCCACTTCTAGCAGGTAGCATCTAGACAGGCTCGGGGTACAGCACATTAAGACGTGCTTGCTGTCTACATAGGTGTGACTTCACATTAAGAGGACAGCAGCACCCACAGGCCCTACCCATCCCCTCTGCAGCACTTTCCAAGCTCATCCGCTGTATCACAGGCCATGCCGATGATGAGCTCCTCCACCGTGCCCTCCACTGCCAGGCAGGCTGCCAGGATCAGTGCAGCAGAGCCATCTGCCATTTGGGCATCCAGGTCAGTGGAGTGGTTCCGGATGACAATCCAACAACAACAACAAAAGCCATGGCAGCACATCATGCCAAGGGAAAGGAGTATGCCACACCCCGAGGACCCCAAACACCACGGCTTTGAACCCATGAACTACAGATATTTCCTGACTTAAAATGAGGTGCTATTCCTGCTAAGCACGTTGTAAATGAAAAAAAAAAAATATGCTCATTCAAAATGGATTTAAATAACAGTATAATGTGGAAGGACAGGGAGATGGCTCAAGGACCTGACTTCAGAGTCCAAAGTCCTTGTCAAAGGCCAGTCTTGGTCATGTGTGCCCCAGGGCTGTGTGGGAGAAAACAAGAGAATCAAGAGAGCTTTCTGGCCACCAGCTTAACTCCAGGCTCGATGATGGGCTCTGTCTCAAAAGACTGGGTGGAGCACGGTAGAGCAGAGCATCCAACAACCTCCTCTAGCTTCAGAAAGCGGGGCAATGGGCATGTACATACCCAGGTCCACATGTGCCACACAAACACACACAAACCAATCAACATAACACACACGCACACGTACACACACACACACACACACACACACACACACACACACGTGCGCGTGTGCCAAATAAATGTAATTTTAATGATACTTTTAAAAAAAATCTATCCAGTGTTAGTGGTGCATGCCTTTAATCCCAGCACTCCAGAGGCAGAGGCAAGTGGATCTCTCTGAGTACAACGCCAGCCTGGTTTATGGAGTGAGTTCCAGCACAGCCAGGACTACACAGAAAAACCCTGTCCTGAAAATAATAATAATAATAAAAATCTAGGTGAGACACTACCTATTCCTATTTCCAAATGACAAAAGCCTTGCAAGACACACTGGGGCTCAAATCTAGGTGTGTCTGATCCCCACCCAGCAGCTCTGCAGTCTGAAGAGACAGGCCTGTCTCACCTGGAAGACACCCTGGGCATCAGCTGTCACTGTGGTGTGCAGAGGGGTGCGGCCCGAATGATCCTGGCCATTGGTGTCCGCCCCAGCCTCCAGGAGCTGCTTTGGCTACATCCGCTTGATCGTAGCGGGCAGCCGAACACAGGGTAGTCTCGCCTGTGCGGTCTCGACAGTGTGGTCAGTCTGTGCCCCGAGCTGGGCCCCTTGACAGATCAGATCTGAGATAATGCTGTCTGATGTGTCATCTGCCTCATCCTCCTCAGCTGGCATCGGCTCCAGGGCTTCCCGACAGAAGGAGGCCAACGTAATTGGGGTGAAGCCATCTGCAGAAACCAGTAGTGTGTCACAGGCATAAGGGTCTTCCTGGGGCAAATGTCAGGGGGCACTGTACTAGATGCAGCTGGGACATACAGGGCCACAGGCAGAGGTAAATTCTCCCAACTGCAAAGCCACCCCACAAAGATGACATGATGGACTGCAAAAGCGATCCCAGGAAGCCGAGCACTTGGGATAAAGGGGAAGGGAACCACCTTTTCCCCAGTACCCCTTCTCATGAGTTCCCTAACAGCAAGCCCTACTTAGCCCAGATGGGGACTGGTTTATCTGCGTATTATAGGCCCTGGCCACACTGATCGGCCCAAGAATAAGTACGTGGTTCTAGTCCACCCTGTCAGAACTAATCTCAGACTCTCCTGGCAAGCTGTGTGGCTGAAGCTAAGGGGGTTAGAGGGGTGGGGAGGGATTGAACATCTAGGATCCAGGAGCTTGATAGATAAAGGAGCTGCAGAGAAACTGGACAGCGTGAATGAGATCCCTAGGACCGAGATAGGAGATAACCAACTCCAGTAAGGCGTCTTCTGACTTCCAAGTACACTAAGACACACAAATAAATGTGATTTTTAAATAAATCCCAGATGGATGTGATAGCATACACATTTAATTTCAGCACTTGGGGGACAGAGGAAGGAGGATCTCTGTGACTTCACATCCTGATCTACATTATGAGTTCCAGGATAGCCAGAACTACATAGTGAAATCTTATATAAAAGAATAACAAGAAGGAAGAGGGAGAAGAAGAAGAAAAAGAGGAAGAAGAGGAGAAGGAAGAGGAAGGGGAGGCAGATGAGGAGGAAGAAGAAAGAGAAAGAGAAAGAGCCAGGCAGTGGCGGTGCTGGAACAAACCTTTAATCCCAGTACTCTGGAGGCAGAGGCAGGCGGATCTCTATGGGTTTGGAGCCAGCCTGGTCTACAGAGTAAGTTCCAGGACAGCCAGGGCTACACAGGAAGAAAAAGCTGGGGGTGGGGGAGCAAACACCTTTAACCCCAGCACTCAAGAGGCACTCTTCCCAACAGGTAGAGGAGCAGCAAGGCTCCTCGGCACCCAGGCCCGGCTCCTCTACCTAGAGGGACACAGATACAGGCTCTCACCTCCCATTCGGTGTGGGAGAGGCAGTAACAAAAAGGGGTGGGCATTCCCACCGGTGTTGCTGATGAAGCTGTATCAGGTGTAGGAGACCAAGGACAACCTGCTGTCTCAAAAAAATAAAATAAGAGTTGGGAAGAGTGCTCGGCAGGTAAACGTACTTGGAGATTAAGTGTGGTTCTCCACATACTGCCATGGCACACACACCAACATGCACACATACACACAAAATTTATTTAGCTGAGTGGCAGAGGGGCACGCCTTTAATCCCAGGACTCAAGAGACAAAAGTAGGCAGATCTCTGAGTTCGAGGCCAGCCTGGTCTACAAAATGAGTTCCAGGGCAGCCGAGGCTACACAGAGAAACCCTGTCTCAAAAAAAAAACCCAAACCCAAAGCCAAAAAAAAAAAAAAAAAGAATATTTTTTAAAAGAAAAAAAAATAGGGCTGGTGAGATGGCTCAGTGGGTAAGAGCACCCGACTGCTCTTCCGAAGGTCTGGAGTTCAAATCCCAGCAACCACATGGTNGCTCATAACCATCNGTAACAAGATCTGACGCCCTCTTCTGGAGTGTCTGAAGANAGCTACAGTGNACTTACATATAATAAATAAATAAATCTTTAAAAAAAAAAAAAANAAAAAANATATTTTTAATTAAATTATCAAAACAAGAGATAACTTGTCACCAAGCCCAATGACCTGAGTTTGATCTCTGGAATCCACACAGTGGGAAGAGAATAACTCACACAGTTGTCCTCTGACCCCCACACTCATAATGTAGCTCACATGCCCCACACACAAAATAAGTAATAAGTAAATCCAAAATTTTAAATTAACAAAATACAGCTGTCATGGTGGCACACTCCAGTAATCTAGTACTCATGAAACTGAGGCAGGATAAATAGTCAGAAGCCAGTCTGACCTACATGTTAAGATTCTCAAAAAATAAACAAAAAAAAAAAACAAAACAACAACAACAAAAAAAAAAAACACTGGGCATGGTGGCACACACTTTTTTTTTCCAATTTTTTATTAGGTATTTACTGCATTTATATTTCAAATGCTATCCCCAAGGTCTCCTATAGCCCCCCTGCTCCCCACCCACCCACTCCCACTTCTTGGCCCTGGTGTTCCCCTGTACTGGGGCATATAAAGTTTGCAAGGCCAAGGGGCCTCTCTTCCCAATGATGGCTGATTAGGCCATCTTCAGCTACATATGCAGCTAGAGACACGAGCTCTGGGGGCACTGGTTAGTTCATATTGTTCCACCTATAGGGTTGCAGACCCTTTCAGCTCCTTGGGTACTTTCTCTAGCTCCTCTGTTGGGGGCATTGTGTTCCATTCGATAGCTGATTGTGAGCATCCACTTCTGTGTTGGTGGCACACACTCTTACACCACCAACAGCACTTGGGAGGCAGAGGCAGGTGGATCTCTATGAATTCCAAGCCAGTCTGGTCTGTACAGTCAGTTCTAGGCCAGCAAGATGGCTCAGTGGGTGACCACACTTGCTGCTGAGCCTGATGATCTAACACAGGGAACCCACGTGGTGTAAGAAGAAAACTGATTCTTCCAAGTTGTCCTGACCTTCGCACAAACACTGTGGTGCACATACCCACATACACATGAAATATATAAAATGTAATTTTTTTAAAAATGTGTTTTAAATTATGCGCATGGGTGTTGTGCCACATGCATGCCTGGTGCCCTGGGAGACCAAAAGAAGACGTCAAACACCTATAGGAACTGAAGTTACAGACATCTGTAAGCCACTGTGTGGGTGCTAAGAATCAAACACAGGTCCTCTGGAAGAGCAGCCAGCATTTAATTGTTGAGCCATCTCTCTAGTCTCCAATTTTTTTAGTAAATATAAGTAAATAAAAAGAGCAAAATATTTGGAATTTTAAAAATTAAATGCAGTCCTCCAACCCTGGATACTTCAGATCCCTGGTAAAGGAAATATGGAGGCTGGATGTTGTGACCCAAACCTGCAATCCCAGCTACTGGAGATGCTGAGGCAGGAAAACCTTTTCCTTATATATTACCCAGCCCTCAGGTTACATGTGTGCGCAAGCTTGTGTGTGTGTGTGCAAGCGTGTCTGTGTGTACGGAAGTCAAAGAACCAACTCATATGTCATTGCTCTGACGCACTGTCCATCTTCTTGTTACCATTGATATTGTGTCATTTTTTGAGACAGGGTTTCTCTGTGTGGCCCTGGTTGTCTCTTGGCCTCTAGGCCTTCTGAGTCATTCAAGTCTGTGGCCACCTCCCCCATCAGACTCTCACCCTTGGCCATATTCCTTGGGGAAAACAGGAAGAAAGAGGCGTGAGAAAGTACACTAGAGAAATCTAGCCTGGGAGGAGGATTTAGGGTTCGGTTCAAGCAGAGGTCATAGAGGCAGGTAAGGGGTCTGGAATTGAAGAGGTGTCCTGGGTTGTTGACAAAGATTCCAATGACAGAAGGATAGGAGGATAGAGATGAAGTTGCAGGAATCGTGTCAGGCGGCCATCAAAATGTTTTCTCTTTCCATCTGTGTGTGCAGGTGTGTGTTTTGGGTGCACAGGTCTGAGGTTGATAAATAGGAATCGCTTCTCAGTCTTGGTCATTGAGGCAGGGTCTCTCAATCAAACCAAGAGCTCACTGATATGACTAGACTCACTAGTCAGCTTGCTCTAGGGACCAGGACTCCATCTTCCAAGTCAGGCTGCCATGCCTACTGAACATTTAAGGATTTTATGGCATTTATACAGGTTCTAGGGATCCAAACAATGGTCTTCACACCTGCGCCACACCTCACATCTGAGGTGCCCAGAATCTTAAGGTGAACTCAGAGTTGAGAGTGGCGCACACAATGGAACATGAATACATGAGGATAGATGAGACAAACTGCAGGGGACAGAGGAAGTTATCCTGTCATAACTTTGATAAAGGGCTTATCAAAGCTCATGGAAGAGAAGTTACTCTCATGACAAATGGGATAGCCAGGATTGAAACATCATGATGAGAAATCGGGAGACATGGTGCCATAGGGAACAGTTAAGATCAGAGTATGGCTATAGGTATTGAGGAATAAATCAAGCTGAAGGCTTGGGATTGAGGATCACAGGGGAATTAACACAGGATTCGGTAGAAATAGGGGTCTGAGGTGAGGTCAATGGTACAGGTGGGTTGAAGCCAGAGATGATCCAGGAATCATCAAGGATACAGTCCTGGTCAGGAACAGGTTGAAATGACAAAAGTCTTGAGGTCAGCAGTCATGCAGGAATAAGGATGAATTTTGCAAGGTTAGTTCAGGATGGGGTCAGAGAAAGATATGAGTCAGGAAGTGGATAGAAATAGAAAAACAAGTCAAGGAATAAGGGTTGGGGCAATCCCCAGGGATCATGGGGTCATAGGTCAAGAGGATTATCACTGAAGACCCAGATGGAGTCTGCAGTTAAGGTTAGATTGGGGTCAGAGGTTGGAATATGACCAAGGGGGGTATGATCCAGAGCTTACAAGGGCCCCACAGTTGGGGATGTAGAGCACACAGGGTTATTAATTCATGCCCAGTGCATCTTGTCCCACCGGCTACCTCTGGCCCTTGTGGCCAGCAGCTATGTCCTTGTGTGATGCAAAACCCTCAGTGAACCAGAGGGTGTTGTGTGCTCTTGCTTGCACTTGGCAACCGTGCCACCCAAGATGAAGATGACCAGTAGAAAGACAGCCCCTGCCACCAGCAGTGGCACGCTCTGCTCTGGGGGCTCCAGCGGCTCTCCTGTAGGATGGAAGCCACAGATGAGCCTTCAGCCAAGTAGCAGGGCAGGAACAAGCGAGCTGATTTCCGCGATGCTCAGCTATAAGCAGGGCTGTAGCCATGGAGCAGGACTACAAGTCAGGTTTCGGTTTTAAGTGGCTCTTACCCATGGGGTTGGCTTAGCTATGGGACAGAGCTTCAGCCAGAAGATGGGGCTTTAGCCATACAATAGGATTCAGCCATCTCTGGGCCTACATGCTCTAATGTACCCTCTCTTCTTCCCAGCTCACCTCGCACATCTCACAGTGGGTATGGGAAATCAAGTCGCTCCACTTCTGACAAGGCTCCCAGGTAGTCAGCGGCACTCTGGAAATCGGGGAAGCAGTGGTCATTCTCAGCCGACTGCAGACAGAGCCAGTTGTCAATCTCCCATGTCACTACAGAGCTGCGGGAACAGAGCAGAGGGGCCCAAAGGCTCAACGCTTGTCTATAGCGTCCTAGACACCCGACCTCAGAGAGCCACATCAGTCTCCACTCTCCATGTCTCTACCACCCACCCAACTCTCAGCTGGCATCCAACACCAACAGATCTTATTGGTCACCAGTGTCCCAAAGCTGTGAATTCAATAATGTCTTCATTCACTGGGTCCACTGCGAGCTGGGTCTGGAGGTGATCGGGTGAGTGAGTGACTGTGGCCCAGTGCTGGGTCAGTAGTTAGGGCACCCATGATCCAGACTGTCGGTTTCAAGCTTCATAGTTGAGAGTGCTCTTGGCAAGGCATCTTCCACAGGCTTTTCAGTGTTTGTTGGGTTGACTAATTTGCTATGGGTGGTGTTCATCCTGTGCACACTACAGGAAGCCTAGCTGCAGCGCTGAGATTTTACTCTTCAAATGCAGGTGACAGCACCTTCTTGCAGTGACAATGAAAAATGTCTTTTAAATATTAGACTGTGCTGCTTGGGAGAGACGCCAGAACTGCAGTGCCTCACACTGCCTCCAGGGGTCATTCACGTTCAGCGAGCAGTCACCGCTGTCCCAGCTTGGCCTGGCAGGCCGCTCGCGGGCACCGTGGCTCCTCGGGGACCTCAGGGGCTGCGGAAGGGGTCTCACCACGCGGGCCTCCCCAGCCCAGAGCGCATACACAGCGGAAGAAAGGGACACTCTGTACAGGTAGGCACGAGCCCCCATGCAGACAAGGGGCAGAGGCGCAACTGGCGTTAGTAGCTCCTGAGGGTGACGCCCTAGAAACCCGGCAGGAGGGCCCGGACAGCCCGGGAGGACAAGCGCAGCATGGTCCACGGGCTGTCTCCTGGCATGGGATACCCACTGGGCACTGCAGCTCTGGGCAGGAGTGTGCCATCCACTCAAAACGCAGACCCCAGAATGGCTAACGGTGAAGTGAGGGGACAGAAAGAGAAAAAAAAAATGGTAGTGAGAAGAAACAGGAGGGTGGAAAAGAGAGAAAAGAGTGAAGGTCTAGACTTGAGAAATGATGACCACCCGCCCCACCCCTTCCAATTCCAGCAACCTCCCCTCTCCTCTACTGACCTCACTTTGATGATGAGCCAAACCTTCCCCAGGAGGCAACAAGGCCAAGTCACAATTTCACTAAGTTATGCTCCAAACCATAATTCAGCATCTTCTGAACCTCTTTTCCTTCTACTTCTCCCTTATAGACATAAGCTTCCCTAAAGCCGTGGGCCTTTTCCTTCCCCGAGGGTCCCACCCCTACCAATCATACCTACCTAGACACAGTGACAGATGAAGATCAGCCCACCTCCACGGCCTGCCGCAGACAGACCTCACTTGGGTCCCTGATCCACGTGGACCGGATCTCTTGGTTGCAGGCGAGTGAGGATTTGGCGAATGAGTGACAAACAGTCCACAGGAGAGAGTGTAAAACTGAATGTGTTGATTAAAATAAGCATCACATTTTTAATACAGCACAAACAAGAAAAGCAGGGCAGGATACATCCCTTGTTACAATGACACAAGATAAAGGATTGAATACAGGAAAAGACCAGGGGGTGGGACCAGGCAGCTTGAGGAGGAAGCCAGGTGCAAGGCTACTGGATAGTTAAACCCCACTATCAGGGGTCCCCAGTAAATCCTTGATTATGCTGTTCCTTTGGGCCTAGCAGAAAAACCTGTTTTGGGGGGTTCTGCTGTAGCAGATCTCATGAATAATGCAATACCACAACCCCCCTATTTCCCAGGCCTTGGTAAATACTTGCATATGAATGTAACTTGGATGAAATGAAGATTCCAAAAGTATACAACTCTAAGCTTTGCCCTGGGCTTGGCTCTGTTCTTTGTGATGCTTAATCAGTTTCACCTGTCTTTACTAGAAGTGAATTAGAATGTTAATGAATAGGTAACCTTCTCACTGAATTCCGAGCTCCTGGCTTTAAGGAATTTTTTAGGACTTTGGAACACTGGTGGAAACTTCACCTATGGTAAAAATTCAATCTTTAAAGGCATTAATAATACTGAAAGAGAGCATACACCACACTAACATGTGGATAGGGTTCGTATATATAGATTATTAGAAATGCCAGGACTCCAGGGGGCTGAGTCTCCTTGAGACTCTTTCTCAGGACTCGTCCAGGTTTTCAGACCTGCTGTGAGTCACTACTGGAGTGGGCGTGGCAACAGCCTAGGCTGGGAAGGCACTGGCCTCCATGCTGACGTGGTTAGGACTCACAGAGGGACAGAGCAATCTGACAGTGAGGCCCTGAACAAATAGATGCAGGAGGATCAACTACAAAGGCAGAACCACGTCAGGTTTCTGGCCAGGCTCTCTGTCATTCTTACCTGTGAAGCCTGGATGGCAGATGCAGCGGAAATGCCCACCTGGATCCTAAAGGCAGTCCCGGGTATGTGCTATAAGGCAGGCACCTGGGTGACACTCATTGATGTCTGCCTCACAGTACAGACCTGTGTATCCTGGGGGACAGTTACAGCGGAAGCCACCCACCAGGTCCACACAGGTGCCACTGTGTAGGCACTGGACGGACACCTGAGTCCAATGATGGGCCTGGGTCCCAGTCATCCTCATTGATCTCACAGAGAACTCCTAGGGTATAGGAGAGTGGTCAGTGGAGGCTAGAAACTCAACCTCTTATCCTGCCCCCAACCCTGGCCTTAACATACCCAGTGTGCCAGGGGGACAGGAACAGAGATAGCGGGCCACAAGATTAATACAGGAGTTCTGGCAGGTCTGGGAAGCACACTCAACTGCACTACCCTCATAATTGTCACCAGAATAGCCAGCTGGACACTGTATTGAGGAAGAAATGAATTCACTCAACCCCGAGGGACACAGACATGCCTCGGCATACCTGTGAGCACATAGAATCTCACCACAAAAGGACGCACATAGACAGCCCATACAAAGCCAGTAGGGGGGGGGGGCAGACTTACCCAGTACAAGGAAACACACTGTTCTTGTTATTTGTGTGTGTGTGTGTGAACTTGAACGAAACCTAGACATATCAGTACAGAAGGAGCTATGCTCATGAAAACACTCAGGAAAAATACCCAGGTACCCCAGACCACATGTCCAGACAACAATGGCAAGTCACTCAAACCCAGAGAGAGACACAGAACTGGAGACAGAAACTCACATGCCCGGAGTCCATCCACAAATGCATGAGGGTTAGGAGCTGCAGAGATTTAAGTTCAAATCCTCAGTACCTACTTTAAAAGCTAGGTGTGGGGCTGGTGAGATGGCTCAGTGGGTAAGAGCACC
>NW_018393907.1:0-1114 GCF_900095145.1 Mus pahari | reverse complement strand
AGAGCCAGAGGCAGAAGGATCGCTGTGAGTTGGAAGCCAGCTTGGGCTACATAGCAAATTCCAGGACAGTCAGAGCTTCATAATGAGACCATGTCACAAAAAACAAACCAAAAAAAAAAAAAAAAAAAAAAAAGATTTCAAAAACAGCCATGCAGACTATGGATGAAGCTGAGTGGTACAGAGTGCTTACCTACTACACATGAAACATGCCTGTTCTCCCAGAGAGAGAGGGGGGAGGGAAGGGGGAAAAAGAGGGAGAGGGAGAGGGAGAGGGAGAGGGAGGGAGGGAGATGCACTTACCTCACACACATAGCCCCCATGTAACCACGGCAGTTGCCCCCATGCTGGCAAGGCTGGGCTGTGCAGGGATCCACCTTGTGTTCACAGTGACTACCCGTATGGCCCTCTGGACACACAAAGTAGTGGGAGTGGTCCTTGTCTATGCACTGTCCACCTTCCTGACACAGCTGCTCCAACTGCACCCCAGAGAAGCAGAGAGTGACATCAGACACAGAGGTGGCCATGCCACCTTTCCTTTTCCGGTCACATCACACATTCATCCAACATCCCTGCTGGCATCAATCCCTAATGTCTCACCCACATTCCGAAGGGCTGTCAGGCGGCTTGTCAGCTAGCCTGGTCTCTTTCCACAGTACCTCTAGATGACTCTGCCAGCTCAGTCACACACACACACACACACACACACACACACACACACACACACACGCGCGCGCACACACACACACACACAGAGCTGTCTCACTGTGACAGATACAGTCACATTCTGGCCAGTTATCCCGGTCACACACATACTGAGCCACACACCTCATTAGTCACATATGTTGTATGGCACTATCATTCAGCTCCTGCCAGCAAGAGGGATGCACCACCACCCTTCAGCCCACAAGCACCACATGCTCCCCTCACCCATCTGGGCTGCGGCCTCCATACAGGGTAGGCTTTGTATACCGCACAGGCAGCCTCTCCATCCAGGTGAACAAATGCTACAAATGCAGTAAGCCCCGGTCTGTTTTGGGGGGGATTTTGTTTGTTTGTTTGTTTTTGTTTTTTCTAGACAGGGTTTCTCTGTATAACCCTGGCTGTCCTGGAACTC
>NW_018393906.1:4604-7779 GCF_900095145.1 Mus pahari | reverse complement strand
TTTATGTGGAGGTCCTTGATCCACTTGGACTTGAGCTTTGTACAAGGAGTTAAGAATGGATCAATTTGCATTCTTTTTCCAAATTCAAGTGTCTGTAACTATGTGGTTTTATTTCTGGGTCTTCAATTCGATTACATTTATCAACTTGTCTGGTGGGTCTTTTTGTTCTGTTTTGTTTTGCTTTTTGTTTGCTTTGTTTTGTTTTTCGAGACAGGGTTTCTCTGTGTAGCCCTGGCTGTCCTGGAACTCACTCTGTAGACCAGGCTGGAGTCGAACTCAGAAATTCGCCTGCCTCTACCTCCCAAGTGCTGGGATTAAAGGCGTGCGCCACCACTGCCCGGCTAACTTGTCTGTTTTTATACCATTACTATGTGGTTTTTATTACTATGGCTCTGTAGTACAGCTTGAGGTCAGAGATGATGATACCTCCAGAAGTTTTTTCATTGTTCAGGATGTTTTGGCTATCCTGAGGTTTGTTTGTTTGTGGGTCTGTTTTTTCCACATGAAGTTGATGATTGCTCTTTCAAGGTCTATAAGGAATTGTGTTGGAATTTTGATGGAGATTGCATTGAGTCTGTAGGGACCTGGGGCAAGTTAACAGAAGGGGTGAATGACGGGAGCAGGGACCTGGGGCAAGTTAACAGAGGGGGTGAATGCCAGGAGCAGGGACCTGGGGCAAGTTAACAGAAGGGGTGAATGACGGGAGCAGGGACCTGGGGAAAGTTAACAGAAGGGGTGAATGACGGGAGCAGGGACCTGGGGCAAGTTAACAGAAGGGGTGTGTGGGAAGCCACGTAACGCCATTACAAGATGGTGCTGGCTACCACTGCCCGTGTATTTCGGGTAAACAACCAATGTGCGCAGGTGCAAATGGGTTTCCCCGCCAAGTCATGGCCCGACCCGGGGCATGTAAATTAAGGACTGAAAGCAGAACCAATCAAACATGGCCATGCCAGTCCTAGTCAGACATGGCCATGCCAGTCCTAGGCCTATAAAAGCAGCGCTAGTTCTAGGGCTCGGGGTCTTTCACCTTAGCAATCAAACTCCCGCAATAAACGTGTGCAGAAGAATCCTGTTGTGTGGCGTCTCCTTGCTGGCGAGTCGGGCGTCCACAGGGGTGAATGATGGGAGCAGGGACCTGGGGCAAGTTAACAGAAGGAGTGAATGATGGGGGCAGGGACCTGGGGCAAGTTAACAGAAGGGGTGTATGATGGGAGCAGGAACCTGGGGCAAGTTAACAGAAGAGGTGGATGATGGGAGCAGGGACCTGGGGCAAGTTAACAGAGGGGGTGAATGGCAGGAGCTGGGGCAAGTTAACAGAGGGGGTGAATGGCAGGAGCTGGGGCAAGTTAACAGAGGGGGTGAATAGCGGGAGCAGGGACCTGGGGTGAGTCGGCAGAAGGGGGTGAATATCATCAGCATTCTCTGCATGATATTCTCAGAGGTAATAAAAATATTAAACTTTTTTCTGTGCAGTATGTAATTCTTCCGGGTTAGTTTTTCATTTTTAAATAGATCAAATAGATTTACCTTACTGTTTCTAGGGGATCCTTTTGTTTGTTATTGCTTTGTTTCTGTTTTTTTTTTCTTTTACAATTGGCATGTTCATGCATGACATGGGGAACATTCAGTGTCTAGTATTGGCTTCCAACACTGTTTAACATTCCTTGCCAACACTTAAAAGCACTTCCACATAAAAACCAGAATTTTTTTTTTTAATCATAATGACCCCATGCACCCAAGGGGCAGGCAGTCCAATGAGTCTAAGAAGTGCCATGGTCAGAAAAGGGTGTGGCTCTGAGTTTACCAACCCCCTCTAGCATCCTGCCTCTGTGACTGGTTACCCTGAGCCCACTCTGGTTCCATGGATTTGTTGCCTGCTCTGTGGGCATTTGAGTTCTCCTGATNGTCAGAGACAGTGTAAATATTCAGTTACTCTTCTCAAGTCACTGGACTAAGAAGTCTGATATGGGAGGGAATAAAGATTTTGGAATTAAATTAATGAATTATCTTGCTTGCTGTTTACCCCCAGGGGGACAAAATCCATACCCCAGAATGCAAGGATCACCCAAAAAGATCCTTCAAATTAGTCTCATGTAAAAAGCAGAAAAGAGCATAGCGCACAGCCCACAGAAGTCTGACTCCAGTATAGAGGAAACCAGTTCTCAGTGGAGAGCCACTATATAATTGGGATAAGAATTCAAATATTTCTATTCATCAGAAGAAAGCAAATTGTGAAAAATGAAAAAAGTACTGAACAACTCAAGAGCTCAAGCTTCCCGTGCATCTCTCCAGAAGGGTCACGCTAGAATCCATGGCTGCTTCCCAGGGCAGTGTCGCTCAGCCCCAGGAGCAGTTAGTCACCTACGATGCTTGCTTTTTGTTGCTCTTGTGTTCAGGAACATCAGACTCACACACATTGGGACTGACAAATGATGACTTCTCAGAAACTTCTGAAGTTTCCTCATTTATAGTTGTGGTTAACATCTTCTGCCTGTAAAAAGGATGATGGTCACTATATCACAAAGCCTCGACAGGTAGAGGGGATGGGGGTATTTGCTGGCGGGTAGGTAGGAGAATTCGACTTTCTTCCTGTTTGAGGAAACATCCTCTCTCATCGCAGTAACTGAATTACATTTGGTGAAACGTGGTGTTTGGGAGATCATATTTCCAATGGAACTTGATGCAATGGGTAACTTATCTTCTAGGTTAGTGGTTTAGGAAGGCCCTTCAGGGAATGGTGATGGTGATTGGCAAGTAGTCTCAACAGAAGCCAGAATCAGAGCGCTAAACCCCACTGAACTCTGGGAAACAACCCTCAGTCATGGGACAAGGCAGCTCAGAACCCACTGACAACTTACCTGTGTTTACACAAAAACAGACTCATAGGAGAAAAGGCTAGATATAGATACACAGTCCACCCGGGATGAAGTCAACCTCCACAGTGTGCGTCCAGGTCCAGAAATCTACCTCCTCCCAGAGATCAGGANGGTGACCTGACCTATCNGTCACTTGAACGCCCTCCTGCTCTCAAAAGCAAGTCAGCCAAGGCCCCCTGAGGGAAGACCCATACCTGAGGCAGTTATTTTCTTCTGTCGGGATCTTTATGTTGAACTTATGCTTTTCTTCAGCTTCAGCAAGCTTTGTCTGGAACAATTTCTCTAGATTTGCCGCA
>NW_018393906.1:2410-4179 GCF_900095145.1 Mus pahari | reverse complement strand
TAGGCACGTTCTCTCGTACCACTTACTGCCATTTCTACCTTCTCTTTCTCTCCCTCTCGTGTCCTGCTCTTCAGGTTCACTGCCACTGCAGCCAAAGCAGCCTTCATCAGGTAACGTGGTCATCAGCCACTGAGCCACTGCATGGTTTTACTTTTTTTTTTTTTTAAGATTTGTTTTTAAGATACAATATTTTTATGACTTTTTGAGAATACAATGCATTTGATATATTTACCTCCCACTTTCCCCTAACTAGATCCACCAACTTTGTGTTCTCCTTAAAAAATTTAATATTTAATTTTTAGTGTGTGTGTGTATGTATGTGTGCATGCATGCACATGTGTGTTCACACATGCAGGTATACATGTGAGTGTAGGTGTCTGTAGAAGCCAGAAGAACGCATCAGATCTTCTGGAACTGGAGTCAATAGGCAGCTGTGAGTCACCTGATTTGGATGCTAGGTCCTAAGCTCTGTTCTTCTGGAAGACAAGCAAATACTGTTAGCTGCTAGGGCGTCTCTCCAACCCCACTCTGCATATTCTTTATTACAATACCTCTTCCTATTGATTCTAACTCTGTGATATTCTGAAAACATGAAACACTAGGGACTGTAAATAGGTTTGTGGGTTCAGTGGTTGGGGGAAATGGAAGGGAAGATGTTGGGAAAGTATTTTTAGTGCAAGAAACTGTTTTGTTTGACCCAGTAATGATGGATACCTGACATGATACATTAACCAAAGCCCATAGCATATATACCATAAGAGTGATCCCTGATATAAACTAGGGATCTCAGTTAACAACAGAGTGCTGATACTGACTGCTCAGTAACTAACATGTCATGTAGTTCAAGTAGCTAGCAGGGGAACATGAAGTGTACTGTGGGAGATTACATGGGAACTTTTAAGATGGATGACTGCACTGGAAATTTCTGGTTTCTGGAAACTGTCTCATGAGAGGATGATTTGCTGAGGCAGACACATGGTGTTTTTCTGGAAGCTGCCTGGTAAAAGGGACTGTGATGTTTTGCTAGGCTGGACACTTGAGAGAACATGTGATATTTGGAAAAGATATAAATATAACCCAACAGGCATTGGATGATGCTGTGTGGTATTAGTTCGCCTTGCCACTCTTTGCTTATCTTCATTTGGACTTTGCTGGTGGTAGTCTTTGTGCACAACATTGCAGCACTGGTTAGCCTTGCCTTGTTCTTCACTGGTGTGACTTCACTGCTGTGACTTCATAGAGAGAAACACACCAAAGAACTTCTGGTGATGTTCCTGAGGTTTCTTGCTGCTTTCATGGACTCAAGCCAATTGGTAAAACCTTGAGGCTTCTTCTTGATCAAATCGCTGTTACTGATTTGTTGTAGTTTGAAGAGTCTGGCCCCATAGACTCATGTGTTTGAATGATTGGCCATAGGGAATGGCACTATTAGGAGGTGTGACCTTGTGGAAGGAAGTGTGCCACTGTCAGGGCAGGCTTTGAGGTCATATGTCAACTGAGATACACAGTCTCCTGGGGATTAAGACGTAAAACTCTGGACTCCTTCAGCGCAATGTGGGCCTGGATGCTGCCATGCTCCCACCATGATGAGAATGGACTCAACCTCTGAACCTGTAAGCCAGCCCCAGTTAAATGTTGTCCTATATAAGAGTTGCCTTGGTCATGGTGTCTCTTCACAGCAATAAAATGCTAACTAAGACAATGAAGTTCTGTAATTCAAAGTCCTGTGTGTTAAGCTTCACTAGACATAGCTGTTATTCAACACTGAT
>NW_018393906.1:0-1805 GCF_900095145.1 Mus pahari | reverse complement strand
TCAAAACAAAGACCAGTTGCACAATCAGGCTGTCTGTCTGTACTAACTGGCTTTATGTGGCACCAAGACAGTGCAGTGTAGCAGAGGATGGCCTAGTTGGTCATCAATGGGAGGAGAGGCCCTTGGTCCTGTGAAGGCTGTAGGCCCCAGTATAGAGGAATGCCAGGACCAGTAATGGCAGTGGGTGGTTTGGGATACAGGGCGCGGAGGGAGGAGATAGGGAATTTTCAGAGGGGAAACTAGGAAAGGGGATAACATTTGAAATGTAAATAAAGAAAATATTTAATAAAAATCAGAATTAAAATAATCCCTGCTCCACTGTGTGATGATTGACAAGCACCGACTTTGTCTTCACGTCAGCGTTGTCCTTAGAGGTTTGCCGAGGAAGATGCTTTTTACATTTGGTTCTTATAAACTTTTAAAGGTTGATTTGGGCATGGCGCAAGGATAACTAGCAACTGTACTTGTGTTTATTTTATAATAAGTTATGCTATCAGAACAACAGAACCAACTTTTTTTTTTTTTAACAAAACAAAAACTACTGACAAATTGAGTCTGTGGAGGTAGAAACCAGAAGAGTGGTGGGCTGGGCAGGTGAGAGGAGATGGGTTTAACAGAAGAGGAATTAGCTCGTTGGTTAGAAATGTACACATCAGTGAAGTATTAAAAATATTGACAGTATTGCACAATTCTCCATTTGCATGCAAAGGATAGAGGAATCTAAGAAAGCTTATAGCTTATATAATCAGGGTGATGTCTAAGACCTGGTCCCAGAATGACCCTCTGTTCTGATAGGGAGGTGTGTGGCTGATGGCCCAATTGTGACAGCACTACAGAGATCTGCCTCTGTAAGGTGACCACATCGGCTGCATTCAAGACCTCTGAGATGGGCTGTGTGAACTGGAGGAGCCTGGAATGCTAACACATTTTGCTTATAAGTGTTTATGTGTTTGGGAAAGTCTTGTCTATGATGTCATTGGCTAGGAGGTGCATGGAGCTTGCCTTACCTTAACTTCAGATAGCTTCTCTGATTTAGTAGGAGTGGTACATGACCAAACCACCTTGACTAGTTGACACCAATGTCTTTTCCTTGGTTTATAGAAAGGACTGTGTGTGTGGGTGGCATTAAGAGAGGCCATGTTGGCAAACCACAGGACTTTATCGGTTTTGCATGTTTAACGGACTGCTATTCCCTACTAATTACAACTTTCATTCCAAAATTCCTGAGGTAAGACAGCCTAGCTATAAAGGACCCCAGGACAATCCTCCTCCAACTTGGCTTCAGCTGTCAACTTGACTCAGCCCGCAGTTACTTCAGGGGCTTCAATTTGGGGATTGTATCCATCACATTGCCTGTAGGCATGCCTATGGGGCATTTTCTGGACAGCCAATTGATGTAGGATGGCCCAGCCTACTGTGGGTGGCACCGTCCCTAGGCAGGGGGTCCTGGCCTGTATAAGAAAGGCACCTGATTAAGAATGAGCAAGCCAGAAAGCAGTGTTCCTCTGTGGTTTCTGTTTCAAGTCCCTGCCTTGGTTTCCTGCATTGGAATTTGAGGATAAACTACACCTTGTAAGGTGAAATAAATCCTTTTCCTTCCATTTACTTTTGGTCATTGTCTTAGTCAGGGTTTCTATTCCTGCACAAACATCATGACCAAGAAGCAAGTTGGGGAGGAAAGGGTTTATTCAGCTTACATTTTCCACATTGCTGTTCATCACTGAAAGAAGTCAGGACTGGAACTCAAGCAGGTCAGGGAGCAGGAGCTGATGCAGAGGCTATGGAGTGATGTTCTTTACTGGCTT
>NW_018393905.1:0-7579 GCF_900095145.1 Mus pahari | reverse complement strand
TATAGGATAACAAAGGTAGACAGGTAGAAGCCATTGTAGAGGAAATACATATCCTTCATAGAAATACAGGAAAACAAAATCAAAAGGTGAAGGAATTGAAAAAAGCCATATAGGATATAAAAATATAAACAGAAACAATAAAAAAATCACAAAGGGAGAAAACCATGGAGATGGAAATCCTAGGAAAGAGAAGAGGAGTCACAGATGCAAGATAAGCAATAGAATACTTGGGATAAAAGACAGAATCTCAGGAGAAGAAGATATCATAGAAGATATTGACACAATAGTCAAAGAAAATGCAAAATGCAAGAGGCTCCTAGCTCAAAAAACTCCAAGAAATCCAGGATGTAATGGAAAGACCAAACCTTAGAATAACAGGTATATAAGAGAGTGAAGATTCCAAACTCAAAGGGCCAGTAAAAATCTTCAACATAATTATGAAGGAAAACTTACCTAACCTAAAGAAAGAGATGCCCCTAAATATACAAGAAGCCTACAGAGCACCAAACAGATTGGGCCAAGAAAGAAATTCTTCCCATCAGATGATAGTCAAGATACAAAATAAATCAAGAATTTAAAATTTTTTAGAATTTAAGAAAAATGAAGGCACAGCATACCAAAACTTATGGGACACCATAAAAGCAGTGCTAAGAGGAAAACTCATAGTTCTGAGTACCTCCATAAAGAAATTTGGAGATATCCCTCACTAGCATTATAACAGCACATATGAAAGCTCTTGAACAAAAAGAAACAAACACACACAAGAGTAGTAGACATCAGCAAATAATCAAACTCAGGTCTGAAATCAATCAGGTAGAAACAAAGAGAATTTTACAAAGAATCAAGGAAACTAGGAACCAGTTTATTCAGAAAAATCAACAAGNTAAATAAACCTGTAGCCAACCTAACTAGAGGGCACAAAGACAGTATCCAAATTAAGAAAATCAGAAATGAAAAGAAAGACATAACAACAGAAACTGAGGAAATTTTTTTTTTGAAAAAAATCATCAGATCCAACTACAAAAGCCTATACTCAACAAAACAGGAAAATCTAGATAAAATGGAAGGTTTTTTAGATAAGATATCAGGTACAAAGTTAAATCAGAATCACATTAACCATCTAAACAGTCTTATAACCCCTAAGGAAATGGAAACAGTCACTAACAGTCTCTCAACCCCCTCCCCAAAAAAAGCCCAGGGCCAGGTGGTTTAAATACAGAATTATATCACGTCTTCAAAGAAGACCTAATACCAATACTTCTCAAAGGATTCCACAAAATGGAAACAGAAGGAACATTACTTAGTTCATTCTATCTAGTCACAGTTATGCTGATACCTAAACCATAGAAAGACCAAACAAAGAAAGAAAACTTCAGACGAATTATCCTTACGAATTTTGATATAAGAAATACTCAATAAAATTCTCACGAACAAAATCAAAGAATACATCAAAATGATCATTCATCATGATCAAGTAGGTGTCATCCCAGGGATACATGGATAGTTCAGTATTCTGAAATCCATCAATGTAATTCAGTATATAAACAAACTCAAAGAAAAAGAACATATTCTTATTGGGACTAGACAGGCTGCCCACTCTCTCCATAGCTATTCAATATAGTACTTAAAGTTGTAACCAGAGCAATTGGACAACAAAAAGAGGTCAAAGGGATATAAATTGGAAAGAAAGAAATCAAGATATAAATATTTGTGAATTATATAACAGTATACATAAATGACCCTAAAGGTTCCACCAGAAAATGCCTGCAGCTGAAAATCAATTTCACCAATGTGACTGGATATAAAACTAACTCAATCAATAGATTTCCTCTACTCACAGGATAAAAAGGCTGAGCAAAATATTAGGGAAACAACACCCTTCATGATAGTCACAAATAATATTAAATATCTTGGTATGACTCTAACCACACAAGTGAAAGATCTGTACAAAAGAACTTCAAGTTTTTTGAAGAAAGAATTTGAAGACCTGAGAAGATGAAATCACAAAGCATTAGTGGACAAAAAAAACTCATGGTATTTGTACAGAAAGAGACATGTAGATCAATGGAATAGAGATGAAGATGAAGAAAGTTACTCATACACCTTTGTTCACTTGATCTTTGACAAAGAAGACATTTGAACTATAGACTGGGAAAAAAGAGCATTTTCAACAAATGATGTTGGTTCAACTGGTGGTTGGCATGTAGAAGAATGCAAATTGATCCATTCTCATCTCCTTGTACAAAGATCAACTCCAAGTGGATTAAAGACCTTCATATATCAGATACCCTCAATCTAAGAGAAGAGAAAGTAGCAAAAAGCCTCAAACACATGGGCACAGGGCAAAATTTCCTGAACAGAATGCCAATGGCCCAGGCTCTCAGATAAACAATTGACAAATGGGACGTCATAAAATAGAAATGATTCTGTAAGACAAAGAACACTGTCAATAGGACAAAAGGACAACCTAAAAACTGGGAAAAGTACTTCACCAACCCTACATCTGACAGAGGGTTAATATCCAAACTATGCAAAGAACTTGAGAAGTTAGATTCCAGAGAACCAACAACCCTATTAAAAATGGGGTACAGAACTAAGCAAAGAATTCTCAATTGAGGAATCGTGAATGGCTCAAGAGCACCTAATCAAATGTTTACTATCCTTAGTCATCAGAGAAAGGCAAAACTAAATTACCCTGAGATCCCACCACACATCAATTAGAATGGCTAAGATCAAAAAGATCAGGCAAGAGCCAATAGTGGTGTCATGGTTTGAAAATGTTTGACCCAGGGAGTGGCACTATTTAGAAGTACATCCTTGTTGGAGTAGGTATGTCACTGTATCCATGGGGTTTAAGACCCTCATCCTAGCTGCCTGGAAGTTAGTCTTCCACAAGCAGCCTTCAGATGAAGATGTAGAACTCACATTCTGCCCTTAGCATGCCTGCCTTAGCAAGCGACCATGCTCTTGTATTGACAATAAAGCACTGAACCTGTGAACCTGTAAGTCACCTGCAGTTAAATATTGTCCTTATAAGAGTTCCCATTTCGTGGTCTCTGTTCACAGCAGTAAAACCCTAACTAAGACAGCTGGCAAGGATGTAGAAAAAGAGAAACACTCCTCACCCTTTACATTATGAAGTCTTCAACTTCATTTCTATAAACCTTCATAACTCACAAGCTAATTGCACTAGGATAAAAAAGGAGGCTTGGCATTGTGGCACACACCTTAAATCCCAACACTTGTGAGGCAGAGGCAGGTGAATTTCTGAGTTCAAGGCCAGCCTGGTCTATAGAGTGAGTTCCAGGACAGCCAGGACTATACAAAGAAACCCTGTCTCAAAAAACCAAAAAGACAAACAAACAAACAAAAAAAGTCATCTTCTGTGTCAATATGTTCACTAGTGTTACCCACTTTCTCTTGTGTCAGGCTCAGTTTGCCTGCTTTTATGTTGAGGACTTTGATCCCCTTGGACTTCAGTTTTGTGCATGGTGATGAATGGGGATCTATCTGTACTCTTCTACATGTAGACACTCAGTTGCATAAGCAACATTTGTTAAAGGATGATATCATTTTCCTATTGTGCATTTTTGTCTTCTTATGAGGTGCCCACACATGTTTAAATTTATATCTGGGTCATCAATTTGATTTTATCTATGAATACATCTATATTTATGCCAATACCATGCATTTTTTTATTACTGTACCAATTTAGTACAGCTTCAAATAAGTGGTGGTGATACCTCCAAGCTTTCTTTGATTGTTTGGGATTGTTTTCAATTATTATGGGATTTTTTATTTGTTTTTCCCAATCAAGTAAGAATTGTTCTTTCAATGTCTACACATAACCTGATTAGAATTTTGGGAGGGATTGCACACATGTTCACACTTCTATATAAAACCTTTCCTATCTCACCTGTGAACTAGTGTGCAACATAAACTACAACCAAATCTTTGATAGTATGCTGTGGTGGAATACACTTGGAAGTAAAAAGTGCATGTTGCTTAAGTTGAAAGCAGCATCTCTGAGAATGGTCTACCCATAAGGATTCTTGTGAGGAACTAAGATATAGGAGGTTCAACAACCAATCTTAACTGCATGTATAATGCATAGAGAATATTAAACATATATGTGCATGCTAGCATGGGTAAAATTCCCAAGAAATATAATACGTTAAGGCATGCTTTTTTAAAGGGAGAATAATCCATGCAGTGCTTGTATAATGTCAGAAAATACTTGGATTAGAGAATAGATAAGGGCCAGTGAGGCAGATTAGTTAAGAATCTGTTTATAGTAAGAGGTTGAAGACAATAGTTCCAACTACAAGTATCCCAATAGAAAGCAAGGGGTCATAGAACACATCTGCCCTCTCACAGAGGTGTTGCATAAAATGTCAAACTCATCTGCCTTGAACACCATTTGCATCCAGGTCATTTTTTTGCTTGTGACTACTGACATTGCTTCTCCCATTCTTAGAAGACAAAGAATTCATATTGTGTGGACTTCCCATGTGAAATAAAGGGTACTGTTTCTCTTAGAATAGCCTTGACCTTTGAGGCACCCAGGCTCATGAATCAAGTAACTATACATCCTCTGCTTCCTGACTATGAGACCAACCGTGGTTGAACTACCCAAATCTTAGCATGCAATAGAGTAAAAATTCTCTTTCATATTTTACTCTTTCTAACATTTCTGTTTCTTTTGGGGACTCTGAAAACACAGGAATAAGTGAGAAAGACAGGAGTATCAAATGTTACTCCCATACTTGTGAACATATACACAGTTGCACATTCATTCGAAATAATACACATTCATCTCAAGACATATGTATTCCACACACATGAATGATACCACACAATATAATATTTGTAAAATAGTANTGATTATATGAAATAATATATTATGCTAAGAAACATGTATTTTATCTCTTCATTTACCTTCCAGTTACATTCAAGGTCTTGATGGGGAGGAAGTTGGGGTAGAGAAAAAGATTCTATAGGCTTTTCGCCTACATTTGCAATTACCTGTGGCATTTGAAATCTCATTTTCAGGGCAAGGGGAACAATCAAAACAGCAGGAGGGATTTTTCTTCTAGGTAGAATTTCTTAAATCCAGGAGCACAGCTCACACTGCATACAGAATGTGGTATCTGTGCAGCAAGATATGCATTGTTATCAGATAGAACCTACTAGGTTTTTAATCATACTGTTTAGCATATATTATGCAACTGGCAAAATATTGTGAAACAAATTTAATGGACAAAATTAATTTAGTGCAATTGCTTACCATATACATTCAATTCTACAAAAAGTAGACAATGAAAAATTATCATTCTTTCAAAGTATTCAAAATTCAAAAAGAGGATCTCATAATCACTATGAAAAAATGTATACAACAATATTACAATGGTTGTACCTAGTGTAAAACATTAAGTTTGGCCAAACTCACCTGGCTATATCCTGAGGCCCATTGGATCATGTCCTCATATAAGGACAACTTTTGATCTTGTAGGAAATATGAATAAAAGTGTCCTATTTTCACCTTTACTCCAAGCCTTTGTGGAAAATTCCAAATCACATGGAACTCATACTCTGCATCTCTTTTTGCTTGAGGATTAATGATCACTACGTCTCCAATAGGATTCAAAAACTGCATGTTTTTCAAGAATGCATGGATCTAAAGAGATGAAGCATTAGTAAAAACTTATAAATTCACTAAATAAGGAAATGTATTATGGTGGGAGCTTTTTAGTTTTGAGATTTCTCTCAGCATCCAACTTTATTGGAGTATCTTATCAAGTAAATGAAATCATATAAGCAACTTTTAAAATGCCATTATGAGGAGATAAGAGTAGATCAAATTTGCATTCTTTTACATGCTGAACTGAGTTGTATATTTGATGGGTATTGCATTGAATAAGTAGATTGATTTTGGTAAGATGGCCATTTTTACTATGTGAATCCTGCCAATCCATGAACATGGGAGATCTTTCCATCTTCTGAGGTCTTCTTAGATTTCAGAAAGTAGGAGAGAACTGGGAGGGAGACAGGAGGGGGAGGGGAAAGGGGGACAGGATCAGGTATTGGAAGGGAAAGCAAAGAAGTACAGAGGATCAGGAAGTTGAATAGAAACATGTAGCAATGGGGGTTGGGGATCTGGGGGTAGACACTAGAAAGTCCCTGACTCCAAGGAAGCAAGAGTCTCCCAGAACCCAACAGGGGTGACTTTAGCAGAAATACCCAACAAAGGGGAGATATAACCTGTAGAGACCACCTCTAGCAAATGGGCATTGCGCTCAGTTGAGAGATAGGGTCACCAACCCATCTCAAAATTTTAACCCAGGAAAGTTCCTATCCAAAGAAAAGACATGGACAAAAAAATGTAACAGAGACTGAAGGAAAGGCCATCCAGAGACTGGCTCATCTAGGGACTCATCTCATCTACAGACCAAAACCCCTGCACTATTAATGATGAAGAAGCACTTGATGACAGGAACCCGTTAGAGCTGTTCCTGAGATGTTCTACCAGCACCTGAAAAATACAGATACCAACCAATGGATTGAGCTTGGAGACCCCAGTGGAAGAGCTATGGGAGGACTGAAGGAACAGAAGGGGATTGCAATCCCGTACAAAGAACAATATGAATTAACAGGAACCATGTGAGCTCCCAGGGACTAAACCACAAACCAAAGAGTATACATGGAGAAATCCATAGCTCCAGAAACATATGAAGCAGAGGATGGCATTATCTGACAGTGGGAGGTGAGACCCTTGGTCCTATGGAGGATTAATGACCCAGCAAAAGTGGATGCTAGGGTAGAGAAGCAGGAGTGAATGAATGGATAGAGAAACACCCTCATAAAGGCAAAGGGAAGGGTGAGAGGGAGAATGTGATAGGGGGTGTGGAGAGATAACTGGGAAGGGGGAATTTCATTCAAAATGTAAACAAATAAAATGATTAATAAAAAGTATTTTCTCTTATCATACTATATATCCAAACAACAAAAATAAACTAAATAAATTCCATTTATACATTTTTGAATATACACATGAAGAAAGAAAGAAAGAAAGAAAGAAAGAAAGAAAGAAAGAAAGAAAGAAAGAAAGAAAGAAAGAAAGAAAGAAAGAAAGAAAGAAAAGAAGTTATAGATTCAAGTAATGAACCCCAGGACCAGATGGGTTTAGTGTAGAGTTCTATCACACCTTCAAAGAAGACCTAATTTCAACTCTCATCAAACTATTCCACAAATAGAAATAGAAAGTACTCTAGCCAATTCATTCTGTGAAGCCACAATTACTCTGATAACTACACCGCACAAAGATCAAACAAAGAAAAAGAACTTCAGACCAATTTCCCTTATGAATATCGATGTAAAAATGCTCAATAAAATCCTCGCAAACCAAATCCAAGAACACGCCAAAATGATCATCCATCAGGACCAAATAGGCTTCATCCCAAGGATGCAGGGATGGTTTAATATACAGAAATCCATCAATGTAATCCACTACATGAATAAACTTAAAGACAAAATGGACATAATCATCTCATTAGACGCTGAGAAAACATTTGACAAAATC
>NW_018393904.1:50146-92152 GCF_900095145.1 Mus pahari | reverse complement strand
CCTCCCAGGCAGAGACCCCTTCTCGGGCAGGAAAGGTGCAGGGTGACTGGAGCCAGAAATGGGATCCTTCCCAAAAGCTGTGTCCCTTCTGCAGGCTGCCCCCTCCCTGGGAGTGCACTGGAGCAAAGATGGCCCTCCTACTGGTTCAGGCCTTGAGACTGCTCAAGGACATACACCCCTACTCGGGCAGGAAAGGTGCTGGATGACTTATCTCGAATTTCTATGATCCTCTTTTATTACAAGGAAATAACATTTGTCAGAGATAGCCTGGTGTCCTCATGAGCTTTGAATACTTACTCTGGAAACTAAATCATCTTGTTTATTCAATAATATTTTCCTATCATAATCATAATGAATCTCACAGTTGTTAGAGTGATGGACAGAACACTAAGTGATCTCTTTCACAGCTACATCTCCTGTCTTTTTCCTCTGACTCTTCCTTCTTTTCTCTGCAACATAATAAAAGCTCCTTATTGTTTGATAGCAGGCCAAGCTCACAGCATGCAGCAATTAACCTTCACTTCTCGTGCTTTATAGCAATTTCCCTCCACATGGAACTGTGGTTTAAATTCCAGTTAAGGTATGAACTCCTAAATGGAAGTTCATGCAAAGACTTTAACCCTCTGAATTTCCCATTGAGAGACACTTAACTTTACATAGGTCACAGATACTTCTGAGAATCTGGTGGAAACTCAGAAATCTCAGAAAAACACATGATTGTATTATTTCCTCACTGCCATGAAAAGAACACAAGACGCAACTTAAAGATAGGAAACAATTACTTTGGCTTACAGCTTGAGGGGGAAAGACCTGAGAAGGTAAAGTGGCTGTCATGCTGCATCAGTAGGAAGCAGGGTGAGCCAACTGCTTACTTGGCCATCTGGGTCCTCAACCCAAAGGAATCTGCTGCCCACATTCAGGGTGGGTCTTCTGTCTTCTGATAAATCTTTCTGAAAACATACTCAGAGATGGGTTTATGTGTTGATTGTAAATCTAGTCAATTTCAAATATTGCATATAAATTTGAGCCTCCACTGGTTGCCCGAAGTTCATGGGGTTTCTTATGTCTTATTTGTATGATTTTTGATACTGGGTCTTTCTACATAGTTCAGGTTGACCTCAAACTCAGGATCCTCTTGCCTCAGTCTTCTGAATATAGCTAAATGTTTTCTTGTGATAGAGTTCCATATCGAGAGTGGATCATGAATCATGGCAGATCAAGAGCCAGAGAGCAGCATCCTGGGCTATTAAAAGTCCCAACTTCTCTAGGTACCGCTTTTTAAGTTCACTCTACCTTCCATTGAGCATCTCCTCACATAGGCAATAAATCCTTAATGTTGATCAAGAAAAGAAAAGGGAAAGATGTCTAGGTTTGTGAAACTCTTCAGGTTATTGCCTAATCTTACTAG
This sequence comes from Mus pahari, assembly GCF_900095145.1. NCBI lineage: Eukaryota > Metazoa > Chordata > Mammalia > Rodentia > Muridae > Mus > Mus pahari. The sequence goes on along the minus strand of NW_018393904.1, from coordinate 90,744 downwards.
ATTATGACTTCTGTGTTCTCCATGCACTTCCTAAATTTAGACAAGCTGAAGACATAACAATACTTCTAGCCCAGAACTTCTAAACTTTCCTTCCAACATGACCTCTTTTGTTTGAGAAATTTTCCTTTGGCTTCAAGTATGCAGGTATATAAAAGAGGCTTTCAAATAAAAGATTTACTAATAATAAATCATAAAGAAATGTGTCTTAAGCAATTCTTGTTGTAATATTAAAATTCGTTAATGGTAAAAGCAAACTTACATGCTAATAAAAAAGTGAAAACACCAAATGCACAAAACAAAGACAGATTATTAAAAGCAGTAAGATAAAAAAAGGAAAAATAACATATAAAAGCAGACCTATCAGAATCACAACAGACATCACACCAGAGACTGTGAAAGCCAGAAGATCCTGAGCAAATGTCATACAGACTTAAGAGAACAAAAATGCCAGCCCAACTACTATACCCAGCAAAACTCTCATTTCCCATAAATGGAAAAACCAAGATATTCCATGACAAAACCAAATTAAATAATATCTTTCCACAAGTCCAGCCCTAAAAAGGATAGTAGATGGAAAACTCCAGTACAAGAACAGAAACTACACCTGAGAAATTGCAAGAAAGTAATCTACTTTCAATAAACCCAAAAGAAGATAGCCACACAAACATAAAAATAACACCAAAAATAACAGGAAGCAACAATCACTATTCCTTAATATCTATTAAAATCAACAGACTCAATTCCCCAGTAAAAAGCCATAGACTAACTGACTGGGTACAGAAACAGGGCACATCATTTTGCTGCATACAGGAAACACACCTCAGTGACAAAGGCAGACACTATCTCAGAATAAAGACCTGGAAAACAATTTTTTCCAAGCACATAGTTCCAAGAAATAAGCTGTAGTAGGCATGCTAATATCAAATAAAATTGACTTTCAACCAAAAGTTATTTTTAAAAAAAGATTAAGAAGGACACTTTATACTCATCAAAGGNAAAATCTACCAAGAAGAATTCTCAATTCTGAACACCTATGCTCCAAATGCAAGGGCACCCACAATCATAAAAGAAACTTTACTAAAGCTCAAGGCCCACATTACACCCCACACAATAATAGTGGAAGACTTCAACACCCCACTTTTGTCAGTGGACAGATCATGGAAACAAAAAGTAAACAGAGACACAGTAAAACTTACAGAAGGAATGAACCAAATGGTTTTAACAGATATCTATAGAACATTTCATCCTAAAACAAAAGTATATACCTTCTCAGCACCTCATGGTATCTTCTCCAACTTTGACCATATATTTGTTCACAAAATAGGTCTCAACTGATACAAGTAGACTGAAATAAAACCATGAATCCTATCAGATCACCATGGACTAAGGCTGATCTTGAATAACAACATAAATAATAGAAAGCCAACATTCATGTGGAAGCTGAACAACACTCAATTCAATGATTACTTGGTCAAGGTAGAAGTAAATTAAAGTCTTTTGAGAATTTAATGAAATTGAAGGTTTAATATACACAAACTTATGGGACACGATGAAAGCAGTGCTAAGAGGAAAACTCATAGGTCTGAGTGCCTCCAAAAGTGGAGATAGCAACTTAAAAGCAAACACAGTCCAGAGGAGTAGATGGCAGTAAATAGTCAAACTCAGGGATGAAATGAACCAAGTAGAAACAAAAAGAACTATACAAAGAATCAACAAAACCAGGAGCTGGTTCTTTAAGAAAATTTCTCTCTCTCTCTCTCTCTCTCTCTCTCTCTCTCTCTCTCTCTCTCTCTCTCTCTCTCTTCCCTTCATTCCTTCCTCCATTCCTTCCTTCTTTCTTTCCTTACTTCTTTCTTTTGTTCTTTATTTATTTATTTATTTATTTTGATTGTTTGTTCTTTCTTTTTTATCAAATATAATCCAGTAGGAGTCAAACTGAAAAAGGATGTTGGGGCCCAAAAGCCCCTGGCATCTCAGCCTCCAGCTTGTCCCTGGGCCATCATCTTATAACTAACACTCTTTTGTTTCTTCTACTGTCTTGCTTCTGTTTCTGTAATTGACTCAGGACATTTTATGATACTGAGCTTTCTGGACATTTTAAAATGGGGAAATTCCATTGACGTCAAAGTGTTACCAAGTGTTAAAACTAGTATGTCCTGTGCACGTCGGCAAATACTGCTTGTGGTTTGCAGCTTTATAAGCCCTCTGTTTCCCAACAGTAAATGAGACTAGATCGGATTTTGGCCGTGTCTCCTTTCTTTATGTCTCCTGTCCCTTCCATTCTCACTCCCGCCCTTGAAACCCTTGCTATTTAGTCCTGCAGGTCGGGGCAACTGGTGCCCAACATGGTACTTGAGGGTGAGGGCGTCAATGTTTCTGTTCAGCCAATGATGTGTGGAAGACGTCCTGCACAGGAGCCTGCCACCTTGACTAGGGATCTTAGTGATACCTCAGTGATCATGGGACAAGCAGTTAGTAGCCATGAACTCTTTGTGGAAGGTTTGAAAAAAAGCATTAAAGGCACGAGGGATAAAGGTTAAAATAAATGACTTACTTGCATTTTTGATTTTGTAAAAGAGATTTGTCTATGGTTCCCTCTTAAAGGTACCATTGGTCTTAAAAGATAGGAATGTCTGGGTAGCACTTTCCAAGATTATTACAAAGATTTGGGCCAGCAGTGAATAAACCTTATAAAAGGACAAGGTAATGGTAAAATGTGTTTTGTGTTTAGAGCTATGCTAAAATCTAAAGGAAAGGTAATCCTCATAGGTGCTTTTAGTCTTTGAACCCTGGCTAGAGATAGTTTACACCTGAGATATGAGAGAATGGGTTTGAGAAAAAGCAGTCCTCTCCAACTATCTGGGGATGCTTTGGCAAAAGAGAAGGTAAAGGAACATAAACTGGTGCAAAGCTCTCCTAAGGACAGGAGGGGGTTGGAAGACGCCCTGCCCAATCTCTGGCTCCTACTGAAGGAATGCTTGGATCTGAGTCTCTTAGGTAGGATATCTGGGTCCCTTTGGGGTGTCTAATTCCCTTCCTATTGTCTGTCCTTGGTGTACCAATCCATCCATGTCCATCAAAACTGATTGTTTTATGTTAAATCCATGTTTTCATTTTGTGGTTTGATGTTGTTCTGTGTTTCATGTTCAAGAGAAAAAATTTGTTAAAACTTTACGTGCTGATTGTTCAGCCCTTGATTTAGTTTTAACTCATTTTTTTAAAAAGAGAAAAATAAAGAAAATAAAAAAACAGTCTCAATTGGCCTCTGGAGCCCTGCACCTGTAGTTAGGAGTCTATCACAGCTGGAGAAGCCCTGCTAGGAGCTGATTGTAAAAGCCACTCTTAAAGGGGCCAGAAGTTTTGCAAGTTCTATGGTAAGTGAAGAGATGGTTGTTTTTTCCTAGAAAGGTCTCTGTGCTTGTGATTATTGGGTTCAGCAGGTGACAAGGAGCTCCTCTCTTGAAACCACAACTAGAAAAATTAAGAATTTTATCTGGTTTAAATAAGTAAATGTATGCATCCATTTCATTGTTGTTTCTGACTGGTCTTTAAAGTATAAATACGTTCTGCATATCTTGGATATAGATTATTAGCTTATAAGATATAGGGTATGATTAAAAATTTGTAACATTGGTAACAGAAAGTTGGCTTAAAACTAACTCCAGTTTAAAGTAATTCAGAACTACATGTAGCATGAGCCAACCCATGGAAACAGATCTTTAAAAATATTCCTAAATTGGGTAATAGGCTATGTAATTCTTATCCTAAAAAAAAAAACAGACTTTTAAAAGATAAGATATGGGCCATGTCTGTCAGTTTGAGGTATTGGAGGCTTCACCATCTTGCATGTATGTGCAGGAACAAGCAGGCAAACTTTGTAGCATCTGGGTGATTCACTTGGTGTTTTTGGAGAGACTGAATTGTTGTAGGTTGGGTTTTGCTTTCCAAATTTCTAGAATGCTCTGGACCACCATCTCAGAATGAACCAGCCTCACTAACTGCAATTCAAATATAGGGAGACACTTCAAAACTTTGTAACGTGAAAGTAATACTTTTGGTGTTGATTTTAAAGAGAATGGATTGTTTAGACTTTTAAAATTGTGGTTGTACTCTGGTGTTACAAAAGAAACTTAAAAATTATAGTTAAACTGCCAATGTTCCATTGGCTGCAGTTGGCAGTTCAATCACAGGCTCAGGATTTTTAACTTGCCCATATTTGTAATTAAGATGGCTGCTAGAGTAATAAAAGTTAAAAATACCTGTGGCCAGTATGAGCCTGCTTCCCCTTTTTACATAAGCTTTATGGAATACAGTGGTAAAAGCAAATTTAACTCCCACGCCCCAAGATTGGAAAGGAGATTCAAGTAGGAATCTAACTGGTATCAAACAAGCTCCTGATGAACTGTTTCAGGAATTTATGGAGAGTGTGCTAAAGCAGCTAGTAGAATTTTGGAGACCCTCAAGCAGGAGTTCCTTTTAAAGTTGGTGGTGTTGGTTTAGTTTTGTTTTGTTTTTTTCCCTCGCTTTGCCTCTGGGGGCCTGGGAATTAATCTTAGTTATTAATCGTAATCTTAATTATTACAGATCTATCAAGGTGTTGTTCAAAACAAATTTCAAACTTAAGAGTTAAGAAAGGTTAGTGAGGCTGTAGAACATGTAGAGGCATTACAATCTGGCCTGCCTATTCCACATAGAGTTATTATGGATTTGGAGGATTGTTTTTTATTCCTTTGCATCCTGATGATTTTAAAGGGTTTGCTTTTAATCAGTTTGTAATTTTAAAGAGCCCATGATGTGATATCATTGGGAAGGTTTGCTTCAAGGAATGGCTAATAGCTTTACCTTATGTAAAATTAAATTGTCATTGCTTCAATACAAGAAGTTAGGACTTGGGAATCTTTCAGTGTATATTATTCCTGGTATTTTATTAGCTGATCCCTCTGAAAGAATTTTATTAAAAGACTTTGCTCTTATACAATTGGCTTTAAAATTTTACAGTAGTTGTTGCTCTAAGATTCAAAAGCAATATCTTTTTCAGTATTTGGGGCCTCAGTTATATGCTAGACAAATTGTATCACAGAATATTGGGTGAATTTGCTTCCTTTTGTTCTAGAGCTCTAAGGTGTGCTGTCAAGCTGCTACTGTATGTTCTCTCTAGTTTCTTTTTGGAGGCACTCAGAGCTATGAGTTTTCCTCTCAGGAATGCTTTCATTGTGTCCCATAAGTTTTGGTATGTTGTGGTTTCATTTTCATTAAATTCTAAAAACTCTTTAATATCTTTCTTTATTTCTTCCTTGACCAAGGTATCATTGAGGAGAGGGCTGTTCAGTTGTCAAGTGAATGTTGGTTTTGTATTATTTATGTTATTGTTTAAGATCAGCCTTAGTCCATGGTAGTCTGATAGGATGCATGGGACAATTTCAATATTTTTGCATCTGTTGAGGCCTATTTTGTGACCAATTATATGGTCAATTTTGGAGGAGGTACCATGAGGTGCTGAGAAGAAGGTATAGCCTTTTGTTTTAGGATAAAATGTTCTGTAGATATCTGTTAAATCCATTTGTTTCATAACTTCTGTTAGTGTCCTTGTATCTCTGTTTAGTTTCTGTTTCCAGGATCTGTCACTTGATGAGAGTGGGGTGTTGAAGTCTCCCACTACTATTGTGTGAGGAGCAATGTGTGCTTTGAGCTTTACTAAAGTTTCTTTAATGAATGTGGATGCCCTTGCATTTGGAGTACAGATATTCAGAATTGAGAGTACCTCTTGGAAGATTTTACATTTGATGAGTATGAAGTGCCCCTCCTTGTCTTTTTGATAACTTTGGGTTGGAAGTTGAGTTTATTCGATATTAGAAGGGCTACTCCAGCTTGTTTCCTGAGATAATTTGCTTGGAAAATTGTTTTTCAGCCTTTCGCGCTGAGGTAGTGTCTGTCTTTTTACCTGAGAGGGGTTTCCTGTAAGCAGCAAAATGTTGGGTCCTGTTTGTGGAGCCAATCTGTTAGTCTATGTCTTTTTATTGGGGAATTGAGTCCATTGATATTAAGAGATATTAAGGAAAAGTAATTGCTGCTTCCTGTCGTTTTTGTTGTTAGAGTTGGCATCCTGTTCTTGTGACTGTCTTCTTTTAGATTTCTTGAAGGATTAATTTCTTGCTGTTTCTAGGGTGTAGTTTCCATCCTTGTTTTGGTGTCTTCCCTTTATTATCCTTCGAAGGGTTGGATTCATGGATAGATATTGTGTGAATTTGGTTTTATCATGGAATACTTTGGTATCTCCATCTATGGTAATTGAGAGTTTTGCTGGGTATAGCAGCCTGGGCTGGCACTTGTGTTCTATTAGGGTCTGTATCACATCTGTCCAAGATCTTCTGGCTTTCATAGTCTCTGGTGAGAAGTCTGGTGTAATTCTAATAGGCCTGAATTTATATGTTACTTGACCCTTTTCCCTTGCTGCTTTTAATATTCTATCTTTATTTAGTGCATTTGTTGTTCTGATTATTATGTGTTTGGAGGAATTTCTTTTCTGGTCCAATCTATTTGGNGTTCTGTAGGCTTCTTGTATGTTCATGGGCATCTCTTTCTTTAGGTTGGGGAAGTTTTCTTCTATAATTTTGTTGAAGATATTTACTGGCCCTTTAATTTGAAAATCTTCATTCTCATCTACTCATATAATCTGTAGGTCTGGTCTTCTCATTGTATCCTGGATTTCCTGGATGTTTTGAGTTAGGATCTTTTTGCATTTTGTATTTTCTTTGATTGTTGTGCCCATGTTCTATATGGAATCTTCTGCAGCTGAGATTCTCTCTTCCATCTCTTGTATTTTGTTGCTGATGCTGGCATCTATGTTTCCTGATTTCTTTCCTAGTGTTTCTATCTCCAGAGTTGTTTCGCTTTGGTTTTTGTTTTATTGTTTCCACATCCCTTTTTAGGTCTTGGATGGTTTTGTTCAATTCCATCACTTGTTTGGCTGTGTTTTCCTGTAATTCTTTAAGGGATTTTTTGTTTCTTCTTTAAGGACTTCTACTTGTTTAGCAGTGTTTTCCTGTTGTTCTTTAAGGCTTTCTACCTGTTTAGCAGTGTTCTCCTGTGATTCTTTAAGGGCTTCTACCTGTTTAGCGGTGTTTTCCTGAAAATCTCTAAGGAAGTTTAGTGTTTACACTTTAAAGGCTTCTAGCTGTTTACCTGTGTTTTCCTGTATTTCCTTTTTAAAGTCCTCCATCATCATCATGAGAAGTGAATTTAGATCCATGTCTTGATTTTCTGGTGTGATGGTGTATCCAGGACTTGCTATGGTGGGAGAGTTTGGGTCTGATGATGCCAAGTAACCTTGGTTTCTGTTGCTTCTCTTCTTATGCTTGCCTCCTGCCATCTGATTATCTCAAGTGCTTGCTGCCCTCAATATATCTGATTGGAGCCTGTCCTTCCTATAATATCAGCTGATTCAGGACTCCTCAGAGCCCAGCTTTCTCTGGGATCCTTCAATTGCAGGCTCCTGTGAACCTGATATTCTGGGTGTGTCAGAGTTATTGAAAGTCAAGCTCCTCTGAGACCCTCAAATACTGATGTGACCCAGCTCCTGTTATCCTGGGATCCAGTTGTCCTAAGATCCTGGGTGTGTTACAGTTCCTGAAAAGTAGTGTCTCCTTTGAAGACCTTGGAGCTGTCTGGTCCATTTGAAACCAAGGTTAACCAGCACTGATCAAAAGTTGTCCTTGTTCCTATTGTCACAGGCCATTCACAATTGGATTGGAGCAGATGTAGTGTTCCACACAACAGTGATCATAAGATCACATGGGCAGTCCTCTAGGGACCATGGGGGTGTCTGCAGACTCCACACTCTAGGTGCCCCCACAATCTCATTCTTTACATCATTAAAATAGTAATAGCTTGAGACAACAATTTGGTATTTCTAGAGAATGTGCAAGTTAAATTGTAAAGATTTGTCCTGAATGTCCTCAATTTCTACCTATATCACACAATGGTGTTAATCCTCGAGGACTTATACCTGAACAAATATGGCAAATGGATGTTACTCATATTTCTGATTTTGGAAAATTAAGATATGTACATGTGACAATTGACACCTTTTCAGGCTTTCTAGTTGCAACTGTTTTAACAGAAGAAGCAACTAAAAACATAGTTAGTCATTGCTTTTCTATGCTTGGTGTTCCAAATCAGATTAAAACAGATAATAGAATTGGCCATTATAGTCAAGCAGTTGAGATGGTTTTGTTTTGTTTTGTTTTGTTTTGTTTGTTTTTTGACAATATAACATTACCCATATTACTGGGATTCCTTATAATTCTCAGGGACAAAATATTGAGAAACAGGTATTATAGAACTTTAAAGCAATATTGTCATAAAATAAAAAAGGGGAGTTATATCCCCATAATGCACAAATTTATTTAAATTATGTTCTTTTTATTTTAAGATTTTTTAAAATTTGGATGCCAAGGAATTCTTTGAGTGTCTATGACATGCTACAACTAGGCATACTCATGCCTCAGTGAAATGGAAGGATCCACATACTGACACATGGCATGGTCCTGATCAGATATTTAATATGGGGAAGAGGGTATATTTGTGTTTTTTCCTCAGGATGCTGAAGGAACATGCTAGCTTCCAGAGTGATTGGTGAGACAAGCTGATGCTGAGACAAAGAATGATGCTGACATGAGCTTTCAGAATACTCTGACAACAGTGACTAGAAATCTGTATTGGATATAAGTTCCTGACCCACCTCTGCTTGCTTGCCTATATTCCAGATTGAACAAGCTGCCTTGCTTCAAGCTTTTAAATCTTGTGGGACATAGAACATTGAGACTGGAAATCACCTTTAAAAACTTAATCAAAAAGAGTTATAGTGACTCTTCTCTTTCCATTATTGTGACCAGTTATGCTGACTCAATCATGGACTGGTCTAGAAATTAATCCAATATTGAAAATAACAATCTTCATTTGCATATCTGTCTCTTGTAAGGCTATGCCAGTTCCTGGCAAATACAGAAGTGGATACTCATAGTCATCTATTGGATGGAACACAGGGCTACCAATGGATGAGCTAGAGAAAGTACCCAAGAAGCTGAAGGGCTCTGCAACCCTATATGAGGAACAATAATATGAACTAACCAGTACCCCCAGAGCTTGTGTCTATAGCTGCATATGTAGCAGAAGATGGCCTAGTTGGCCATCATTGGGAGTAGAGGCCTTCTAGTCTTGCAAAGACTATATGCCCCAGTATAGGGGAATATTAGGGCCATGAAGCAGGAGTGAGTGGATTGGGGAGCAGAGCAGGGGAAGGGTATAGGGGACGTTTGGGATAGCATTTGAAATGAAAATGAAGAAAATATATAATAAAAATTTGTTTTAAAAAACAATCTTCATTTGGAAGGGTGGTTCTGGACATTTTTAGAGACATTTGAAAGTTAGCTGCAGTTCTCTATGATGATATGTTAGCAATAGATAAAATTGGGATAGGATCCGGATTTCAAACAAACATTAGTGCATGTGTTAAAGCTCCAAATCTGTTATTGATTGGTCATGTTAAAATTACTTTTTTCCATAGTATTTAATGTTGTATTTAAGTTGTATTGGTTGTACTCTTTCTAACTGTGTTAACATATTAAAGTCTGGCATGTCTGTTGTGGTGGTCTTTCAACCAGCTTTTGTCTTATTGTCTGTGAATAATATAGGACCTTGGTATTCTGAAAGAAGCTTGCAGGTACTGGAAGAAGAAGCATAAGGAACTCTGATAACCCCATGTGGAGTACCTGGAATGGAATTTTGTCCTACCTTCTCCTCTTCCTTGACCCAGTGCTTGGCTTATTAATTCTACTACCACTAGGACCTTTTTAAAAATGGAATTATGGCTTTTATTTAGGGACAAATAGATGCAATGAAGGTCCAACCCTTGCACATTCATTACCACCAGCTTGCAGTGTCTAATCTGGGAAATGGTTTGGATGACATCCTAACCAATGGCCCTTAAAATAACCCAGCTCATTCTTGGCCCTTCACCTTTCCAGTGCAATGGGCTGGCTAGCCAGTGATGGGCAACTGAGAGGAGGAAGCTGTCCATAAGATGAATGGCAACCTAAGACAGGGAACCCCGCCAAGATGATGGAGTCCCTCCCCATAACCGATAAGACCATTCAGCATGTGACTGTCCTTGCAACCTCTCTGACCTAAGACAGGCACAGTCCCCTTGGAGTGCCTAGGGTCAAGCTGATTAAGACATTGCCATCCTAAGTACACCTTGTTTCTGTAAACAAAAATGGGCAACCAGTTGCGGCCCAAAAGACCCAGGCATCTCATCTTCCATCTTGTCCCTGGGCTATCATTTTACAACTAACACTCCTTTGTTTCTCCTAATATCTTGCTTCTGTTCCTGTAATTGACTTGGGGCATTTTATAATATGGGACTTTCCAGACATTTTACAATGGGGTCATTCCTTTGATGTCAATGTGTTACCAAGTGATAAAACAGGTTTGTCCTGTGTACCTGGACAAAGACCATTTGTGATTTGCACCATTATAAGCCCTCTGTTCCCAAGAGCAAATGAGACCAGATCAGATTTTTGTCTTGTCTCCTTTCTTTTTGTCTCCTGTCCCTTCCATTCTTACACCATCCCTTGAACCCCTTGCTGATTAGTCCTGTAGTTCAGGGCAAAGGAAACTTCAGTTGAGAAAATATCTGCATTAGATTGTCTAGTAGGCAAAAGAACATTGAGTATTTTCTTGAGTGATTATTTACTATTGCAAGTGTCATCCCTGAACAGCTGAAATAAGGAATCAGTCTGCACAAGATAGAAACACAATTCTTTCATGACATCTTCTTCAGTACCTGCCTCCAAGTTCATGTTTTATTTCCTGTCCTGAATTCCACTCATAGTACACTCTAAAATATAAAATGAAATAAACTCTTTCTTCTACAAATTAAAAAAGAAGGTTATTTGAGTGTATCTTTTTTTCAGGAACATAAATCACTGAGACAGGTAGTAGCCCCTCACAGGGAATATTAATAATATTGATTTTACTACAGGAAGTAAAACATTCTGTGCAAAAATGAAACAAACCCATTTAGCACACAAGGACACACAACACCATTGACTGTTTGTGTGGGGGTACACATGTTTGTTCAAGTTCAACCTCAGCATTTCATATTAAGAGGCTCAAAATATTGTGCATCCATCTGGATGGTGTTCTGTAACAGCATCAATCCATTGGTATGCTGTGTGTCTCAGACACTGTGTGCAGAAACAGGAGTGGATTGGTGTCTATAACAAACTGTGTGAGTCCATGGCTGTTGGAATGGTTAATATGCTTAGGCCTAGGAGTATCAATATTGTAGGTCTGGCCTTGTTGGAGGAGGTGTGTCACTGTGAGTGTGGAATTGAATAAACAAACTGCTAGCAGCCTTCAGATGAAAATGTAGCATTCTCAGCTCTGCTGCACCATGCCTGCCTGGACTCTGCCATGCTCCCACCTGGATGATAATGAACTGAATCTCTGAACTGTTAGCCAGCAACAATAAAAAGTTCTCCTTCATAAGATTGGCATTGGTCTTGGTGTCTGTTCACAGCAGTAAAATCCTAAGACAGAAGTTGGTACCAGAAGTGAGGTATTGCAGTGATAGGAATGACCATGCATTTGTTTGGAAGAATGTGGATTTGGGGACTTTGGATTTGGAAACCAGTAGAATGATTTAAATGGGGATTCGTGGAACATCCTATTGAGTGTGTGGGACACTTTGTTGCTGGGAGAAATTTGAACTGTGCTGACCTGGACCAAGAGGCTGCAGAGGAGAAGAATTTTAGTATGTGATGTAAAGATTGTTTTTTGATATTTTGGTGAAGAATACAGCTACTGATGACCTTCTCTAAAGAGTCTGCCTGAGGCTAAGTTGAAGAGACTCAGATTAATTGCATTGATGAAGGAAGAATCAGAAATGCCCACCATAGACTTTGTTAACTGGTTTCATCTCATGAAGAGCATTTTAAGAGAGTATAGTAATATGACAAAGGAAAACTATAAAATACTTGGTTCAGGTATTTAAAAGGCACCAGGAAATGAAATGGAATTAAATTCTATGTTCTAGGAGATAACAGAATAAAAGGTTTTAGAGCAAGATCCTACATTAAGTTTATATCCAGGCATGGTGGTAAACATCTTTAATTCCTGTACACACAGTCAAACAGATTTTTGAATCCAAGGCCAGCCCAGAACAAAGCAGACTGTAGGTGAAGAAAAGCTTAAATCCTGGTATGATGAAAGTGGGAAGTATGCCATGCAGATCTTGACTTCAAGGTCAAGATACAGAGCCAGTTTCAGGAAAACCAAGCTTAGTCAAAAAGAGAATCAGAAAAAAGAAAATTGGTAATACAATAAGGGGTGCCTTGAGAAGCAGCAGAACATGGTAGCTTCAGCAATGTAGTTCTGGCTTGAGTGTGAAAAATTGAAGGGACTACTGAGACTATTGATGCTGGTTAGCAGGAGTTAAGAAATTAGCAGTTACTAAGAAGAGACCAGCATCACTGAGGTGAAATCTTCAGGGGAGTGTTTACTGAGAGCACAAAGAAGCTATGTTCCAGAGATAGCTAAGGTTATACGATGTGCTGCATCTGTAATAGGTAAGAGTCAGCCAGGTGGTACTGATTTTCAAGGGATGAAGAGGTCATGAGGAGCAGCTGAGACTTGTCACTGTGAGAGGCCGTGGAAAATCATTGCTGAAGGTGCAGCCTCAGTTGCACTGGAGGGCCAAATACTAATGGGGTAGTGCAAAGGATATGAGGCTTGGCACTATGAAGAGAGCCTATGAGAGGCTATTGAAGAATCTGACTTGTAGTGCAAAACCCCAGTGATCTGGAGAAGCCATTACCATGGGATTAGCACCAAGAATAGCAACAGCTATAGAGTGGATCAAGCTAAGCTTAGAGTGCAACACAGCACAAAGTTATAAAAGGGATGCTAGCCATTAGGAGGAGCCCAGTAGACCATGTGTGGATCCCAGATATTTCAACAAGAAGCTATAACATTGAAGTGGCCTTGGAGACACCAAGATGTTCAAGATGCCTCAGCCATGAGCTATTTGCTGAGGAAAGCTGGTGACAAGGAGTGGAAGAAGCCCAGGAGAAAGAAGTTTGTTGCAGAAACACAGATGAAAAAGGAGTGCAGATATGAAACCTACTTTAACAACAGACATGGAGATGCAGAGTTTGGAATCTGCCCAGCTGGTTTCCTGTCTTGCTTTGTGGATTACATTTAAGAAATTGGATGAATCTCAGAAGAAACTTTGAAATCTGGACTTTTAACATTTGTTCAGATTACTATAGATTATGGAGACGTGGGAAGTTGGAATAAATATACCTTTTATTATGCTATGTTTAGGTATTTTCCCCATAAATTCATATATTTAGACACGCCTATGAGGGCCAGGGAGTGGAACGTGATGGTTTATATATGTTTGTCCCAAGGAGTGGCACTATTGCAGGTGTGGCTTTGTTGAAGTAGGTATATAACTGTGGGTGTGGACTTTAATACCCTAGCCTTAGCTGCCTGGAAGTGAGTATACAGCTAGCATCCATCAAATAAAGATGTAGAACTCTCAGCAGTGCTACACCATGCCGTCCTGGATGCTGCCATGCTCTAGATGATAATGGATGGAATCTCTGCCCTGTGACCCAGCCACAATTAAATGTTGTCCTTTCTAAGACTTGCAGTGTTCATGGTATCTGTGCACAGTAGTAAAATGCTAACTAATGCAACTGTCAATCTCAGTTGCCCTCTTTGGTTCAGCAATTCTTGAAACTCTATGTCCATTAAGAACAAATGGAGCATTTTCCCTTTAGGCAGCACTGTGCAACAATAGTGAGCAGAACATTGTGTGGAGGGTACCAGCAGCTTGAAAGAATGGACACAGACAATGTGGTACCATATGCTCCACAAAATATTATTCAACTATTAAATACAAAGACATCATTAATTTGAAGGAAAATGGACGGAACTTGAGAATAACATCCTGAGTGAGGTAACCCAGTCCCAAAATGGAATGCATGGTATGTACTAACTTATAAGTGGATATTAGCCATAAAATACGATATATAAACATTACACTATACTACCCTACACAGACCCCCAAAAGATAAACAAGTTGGAAGGCCAAGGGAGTATGCTTGAATCTCACGTAAATAGAAAATAGTTGTAGGAGGCAGATGGAGGGAAGGAATTGGGTAGGGGAGGTGATGTGGGAGAAAATAGAGGGATTCAGGATCAGGTGTGGGGAGGGATTGGAGAGATGACCAGCTGACCATGAGAATGAATGGAAATCTGTAACAAGCATTGGTGGGGAGGTGTGGGTATCTGAATACAGAAATGCCCCCTTCCTGCTATAGAATCAGAGGAGGGGTCACTCATTCATCACAGCCAGGCTGACTGGGAGACTGGTCTTTGAGCTGACTGGGTTGAAGGCCTCACATTGATACTCTCCAGCATCCTCGTTCCTCACAGAATGTATGGTGAGTTGGCACTTTGACGGAGACAGGGTCATCCTCTCTGTGAGCTGCAGACTCTGATTGTTGAAGAGCCAGCGGATGGAGATCCTGGTGTTGTCTGAGAAGCAAGTGAAGATCACTGAGCTCTGTACTCTAACTGTGCTGTCCGTGACTCTCATGACAGGCTGTGTTGCAAGCTCTGCAAAGGAACAGAGGAGGGGACCAAATGAAAGCTCAAATTGCCCCTCTATATCTCACACATAATAAATCTTCTAGGGAGGAGAAATTGTAGCTGTGACTACACTCATATCTTGTGCTTTGCATCTGCAACCCATGGGCTGTGTGACACTGATTCAGCCACTGAAGTTGATGTGCCTCAGTTTCTCTGTACTAAGGCAAATGTGCATGATCATTGCACTGCCTATAAGTTAAAATTACTTGTGAGCAATGTTCTAACCTGGGGATGGAGGAGGTGCTCAGATCAGCAGCATCCATTCCAGGCTGGATTCCTGAGAATAAGGAGGTACCTGGAGAACTGTCATCTCTGTCCCTTCCCTTGGGGATATTATTTTCATCTGATTCTCCTAAGTCCATCAGAGCTATTGGCTTCTGTCGTGGCACCTGTCTATGGAGACTCAGAAGGAGGAGGTGCACAGGGGACCTATATGACTGCAGCTGTCATGGTGGGAAACAGCTGATCCTGCACCCTGTGGGACTTGGACACTCAGCCAAGCCTTGTTCCCTGTCAGCTCTGACAGGAAGTCCAATGCTAGCCCTGAGGAGAAGCTCTCTGGGGACAACTAGAGTTGAGTCTGGATCCCTGGCTTCCTGATGCTCCTCTTACTGATTCAGTAGTGAGCTGCACCATGGAGGGAGGGGGAACACAGACTGACAGGGAAGACAGAAGGGAAAGAGACAAATCCATCAAAATTGAGACTTTTGTCTTTTGTGAAAAGATGTGGAAGAGTCTGCACAAATTGGAGGGAGTGAAGAAACGACTTCCATGCCCTTGGTGGACCTAACTGTGTTTCACTTCCTCTGTGGGGAACTATATGCTCATGTGTCTTAATCCTCACTGTCTGCACAAGTCTATTCTTCCTCAGAAGAAGTGTGGTGCAGGCAAACTTCTTCTCTCACTTCTTCCTCGAGAAACTCCAGGATTTTAACTCCCAACCTCCATTCTGGTCCAGGTAGCACCTGACATCCCTTCCAAATGGCCTTCCTGGTCTGATATCCAGCCCATTATACCTAGAACCTCATTAGAAAAAAATCTAATTTGATATTTTGAGAAGGTCCAGTGCCTAAACAGGCCTGGATGCCTGTGGGTAGAAGGGCAAATATCCAAAGATCTTGCATCTGATAATGAAATTCTCATATTTGGACATACTGACACTGGTTAAACCTCCAGCACAAATTACTACATGGATGAGTATGGGGTGGACAAGAGTACGGGTGTGTGTGCAGATGCAGGTGTACACCATCCTTAGTGTATGCTTACAGACAGGTCACAGCACCTAGATGGAGGTCAGAGGTCAACTTGAGGGACCCTTTCTCATCCTTCCATCTTAGGAGATTCCAGCAAGTCTCTAAGCTCCCCTCCTCCCACAGTCAAGCACTGTTCTCCTCACCAGTGAGCAGGAGAAACTACCAAGGGTGCAAGCATTGCACAGAAGTACATAATAGGTCATCATGACTACAGCTGCCTGCACTGCCCTCACTCTGTGGATTCTGTGGAATCTGTGGATAACATCATTTGCTCCAGCACTGCCACCAAGCTCTGCAGTCTTCCTTCCTCTGTGCTCAGCCTCCACCCAGGCATGAGCCCTTCTCAGGGTGATGCTGACTACTGTCAGGGATGGGGCCAAACACAAGGCTGTTAATCATCTCTGCACCCTGGGGCAGTAACAGCTCACCACAGGAGTGCCCTTTCTGTGTTCTTCCAAAGTGCCATTTATGATCTGGGGTCATAAGCTGTCATTTGTTCTCAATGCTAAGGTGGGATCCACTTACTTCAGGAAGGTGACAGAGATGCCTGTAAGGAGTGGGAAGGAACATGCTGATTGATGTACAGGAAAGGGACAGACTCATGCTCACTGGAGTCACCAGTCAGGGTGCAATGTCATGAGACCTAGGAGCAAGTGTGTGGAGAGTTTCATGTGGGCATGAAACAGGAGGTCACCTAGACCCTAGAGAGAAGACAGTGGCCCCACAAACCTGGGAGAGCTTCAGAAGGACTCTCAGCATCCTCTGCTGGCTGAACCTCACCTAGGGTCTGCCCATGTCCTTCCTGGGAGGCAGCTGTCCTCTGTCTAGGCAATTCCCTATGGGATATACCAGGAAGAGCTGGAAACCTGGTAACACAGGATCCTTGACAGAGAAAAGTGCTTAGTAGGTCTGAAAGACTGGCCAAGGGTACTGAGGTCTGTAGGGTCAGGGATGTTGCCAGGGTACACCCTAAGTGCATGGTTTCCAGAACTACATTTCTGAGTTTTCAGCCATTCTGAGCATGGCAAGAGCCTCAGGAGACTGGGCAGACTCTGAAGTCTTGGGCTGAGTTACTTCACCATCTAGTGTGTAGCAATGTATTGCACTTCATCCTGGGTGCTCCCAAGTTAGAAACTCTGAAATTTTTGCTCATAGGAGAGAATTCCAGGAGGTGGACATCAGAGGACTAACACTTGCTAAAAGGAACTGTGTCCTTTATCCATCATTTGGAGACACTGACCTTCCTGTGAAGTATCATAAGTCCATCCAAACAGCTAGTTAATGGCCTGGGAACCCAGATTATCCCAGCTATGCATTCGTGGCCAAGTCTCTGAAGATATCCAGAGTAAATATCATAACCATAACCGTGGCTCTTATGGCACTGCACTGGGTGGTGACACGTGCCATGACAGCCTTGTACCATGTCAGCTCTTACAAGAATCCAAAGCCAAGCAAAGACAAAATCATTTCCCAGTGTCACCTGGAGTTGAATGACCACAGAGATTTGCAACCATGGCTTCCTGGTAAACTCTATGGAGACTCCATGGCTTCCTCAGCTAGGGCTTATCTGACCCCCACAGAGTCTATATTAAGGCCATAGGCATGATGAGAGTTCCAAGGGCTGGGGATAAGTCTGACATGCTTGAAATAAGTTTACCTATAACAGGATGTGTAACTCTGCATGAATAGACAGTTGACAGGTTTTGATCTAATGCTGTTGGTCCACCCCATGTGTGCCCTCCAGTATGTGCCCAAAGGTCAATGTAAGTACACAATGCAGTGTGGAAGAAAGCAAAGACAACCCACTCTTTAGAGTCCAATTATTAATTATAATAAGCCTAACCCAGCAGTAGGAAGCCATAGAGAGTCACTTACTGTGGACGTTGACTTGGGCGTGTGCTGTTACAACTCTCACATTGCTGTCTATTGTTATTAGTGTGTACAAGCCCGTGTCTTTCTCAGTGACATCCTGGAGCAGCAGGGATCCATTGGTGTACCCTGTCTCTCTTCTGCTGTGTGCACGGCCTCTGATGATGGACTTTGTCGCTATGCTATATTCTGCAATTTTAAAGTCCTGAGTGCTATGCACACCTTTGTACCAGGAAAAGGTTTGCAGACCTTCTAGCAGATTATGGACCTGGAGAAGAACACTTCCCCCTTCAGCAGCATACTGTGGCACTGGATCGATGCTGAGTTGGGCAGACTCAAGAGGGTCACAGCACAAGGAAAGGGAGGCTGGAAGGAAAAGGAGAAAAATCATCACATGGGATCATTGTGCTTGGTGGAAAGATGGTGGCCTGCATCCTGAGCAGATGAATTCTTCACTCATCCTAAACAGGCATGTGAGGGTGTGTCTACCCCACCTGGTGGAAGTCAGCAACACGGCTTCCATTCCTTCAGTGTCACAGAATCTGTCATTTCCTCTGCATGGAGCTCTAGCCTCTGTGTCTCCATGGCTGCCCCCTCACTGCCCTCGGTCAGACACTGCACACACTCATGCACACTGTGCTTTGAGATGATGCCTCCTTCTGACCTTGGTCTCTGCACACCCTGCATATTCACTTTCTGACTTTTCTCATTTCCTTTGTACCTGCACTCATCCTCTAACCTCACTTTCTACATGTTCTTCCTGCTCTGCCTGCAGCCCCCAGGACTAGGGCTGGGTGAGGGCTTGGAGCAGGCTGCCCTTCTTAGCAGGCCCAGGAAATATGCTGCTAGGCTTTGTCAACTTGACACAAACCAGAGTCATTTGAAACAGGTAGCCTCAACTGAAAATAGAAATATCAGAATGGCTTCTGGGCAGGTCTATAGCACATCTTTTAACTGGTGATTGATGTGGGAGCACCAGTCCACTGTGAGCATTTCCACTCCTGGGCTCATGGTCCCATGTGAACTAAAACCAGAATGAACACGGTGTGAGGAGACAGGCAGGAAGCAGAACCCTTCCATTCTACCTACAATTATGCTGGTTTGATTTTTTTCTGTTTTTATTCTATGTCATAAAACTCTACTGTTTAGTGATAATAAATACACAGGATGGCTATAGACAGCCAAAAACCATTGTTCACTGTCTGCACAGATCAGAAGTGTCAAGTCCTGGAAAAATGGAACCCAGGACATTTTTAGTCAAGCCTTGGACAGACAACTGGGCCACAGCTTCCCAGTGCTCACCATTCTGTATGGACTCCACACTTTCCTCGTGTGTATTGCAGGAGCCTCAACAGGCAGAGCAGTCTAGAATCTTAGGTCCTCTGAGATGCAAGGTGGCATCAGAAGACAGAGTCTGACCCATGAGTATTTCTCTACTACATGTGTGTACTGCATATAGTGGTCAACCCCCAACATGTGGATAAAAGTGCATTGAGGAGGTAGTCACGTGCCAGCAGTGACAGTGCTCTGGTAGGAGCCCCACTGCACTGAACGATCACAGAGAATCACTTACTGTCCACCTGAAGGTAAACGTGTGCTAATTCCATTTTCCGATGTCTATTCAGAGTTCGTAGGGTGTAGAATCCTGAGTCTTTCCAGGTGACATCCTGAAACAGCAGGGATCCATTGCTGTACACTGTCTCTCTACCACTGTGAGCAGGACCTGGCTCACTTGAATTCTTGGCTTTTCTGTATCGAGCAATCTCAACCTTGTTAAATACAGTCAGTCCTTTGTACCAGAATAGGGATTGAAGATCCTCTGGAAGATTGTGAACAAGGAGAAGAACACTTCCCCCTGCAGCAATGCTGGGTGGCACTGATTCAATAGTGAGCTTGGCAAGGAAGGAAGGACGCCCACAGATGAAAAGAGAGGCTAGAAGGGAAGAGAGATCCATCAATATTAGGACTTCTGTATTTGACTAAGATGGTGCCCTGTGTCCTAAGCAGCTGTGTACACTGCTCAGCTGAGATGTGTGGGTGAGGGTCTCCATGCTCTACTTGGTGGAGTTCACCACATTACCATCATACTCTCCTTGTCCCTTGCTTGTTAATTCCTCTCTATGGTGCTCTCCCTTCGGTTGTGTATATGGTCCTGCCTCACTGTCTTGAGATCCCTGCTCCCACTCAGTGTAGATGAGTGTTAGTGTGCTTCCTCCTGACCTCTTCCCAAGCAGACCTGTCTTCACTCTCTGAAGCTTTTGTTGTGTTTCCCTCCCAACATATGAGTCACCTTCTAGCTTTCTTCATTGGTCTGTCTTCCTGTCCAGTAGGCCTAGAGAATTGTAAGACCCAGTAGTGTTCTTATATTTTTTTAAGCAAAGGTTGCCTAAAAACACATCAGATATCTGTGGGGAACCAATGAATGATTGATTGAATGAATGGTGTCTTTGGAACATGCCTGCTCATAGTCACATTCATACATTTGCGGTACAGTGGTCAATAATTCCACTACCTTTGATTTTTTTGTTACACTGTGTGTGTGTGTGTGTGTGTGTGTGTGTGTGTGTGTGTGTGTGTGTGTGTGTGTGTGTGTACTGACCAACAGGAGCTTGGTTTCCTATTTGGGACGTCACAACTGGGAACATCAGTTTTGATAACACTGTGCTCATGCTGACTAACTGTGGGTGAGAACACTCTCCCCTCCCCCTACTTCTTCACCAAGAGCCTCCTGCTGCTGCTGAGCCTCTGACCCACTGTGGCTNCTCTCCTACAAACCCTGAGACTCCTCTCAGGTCAATGAACTCCTGAGGAGCCTCCAGAGAATAGAAGAGTTCTGTCCTCTCACAGCCTGTAAAGTGTGGGCGCCTCGCCCAGGATCAGGAGGGCCTGACAGGTCATACAACCTTTGCAGAGAGTACACAGGGGGCCTCTCTGAACACTGGCTTGCTCTGTTCTGTTTGTAGCAAATCTGGTCTAACCCACCTTACTCCTCCTATGTATGGCCTCAGCGTTCTCCTGGACAGAAGCATCTTACAGAGGCCTGTAGGCTGTGGGGTGCTCTTTGTTCTATGCCTGGTACACTCTCAGGATGACAAACCTACCCTCTCCTCTTGGCTCTTTCTCTTTCAGCCCTCCAGAGTACACAGTGACAAACAACCTTCTGAGTATCTCTGAGCTCTGAAACAGCAGCTCACCCAGGGGTGGCCCTCTGTTGTGTTCTCATCCTGGGTCAGTCAGCAACAAAGAAGGAACCTCTGCATTCCCTGTGTGACAGAAACCCAGCTGAGCACCCAGTCTGCCCTGTGTTCTCAGTGCTCTGGAACAATGGAATTTGCTCTCAGGAGGAAGGTGACAGATGTGCGTGAGAGATCCAAAGGTACCAGCTGCAGGATGAGTGGGGAAGGGGACAGATTATTCTCACTGCAGGCAACAGTCAGAATTCTGATGGAGAAGAAAGGCCCAGGAGCAGCTGTGTCAGGAGCTCATAGCCTGAGTGTGTGGGAGGAGGTGACCTAGGTCCCAGAAGGACTGCTCTGGGTTCCATCATCCCATGCAGGGGTTCAACACTGTGCTCACACTTCCTCTGCCTGCTGAGCTGTGTGGTAGGTCTGCCCATGTGCACCCTGGCCTTTCTGAGATGCCTTGAACCTCTGTCTAAGTGATTCCCATGGGACACCTTTTCATTCACAGAGAAAATACATGTCTGGAATGTGAACATGAACCCCTGGCAGGGTAGCAGACACGGGAAGCAGGTAAGAGGTTTGAGGAGACTATAGCAGTGACCTTCTGGTCTACACAGAAGGGATAAAAGCCAGGATACAAGGAAAGGTAATTATTCAGGCACATAGGTTTACTAGGTTTCCTTGAGTGTCCCCAGACTATGCCTGCTCTTCACTGTGGGAACTGCAGTTCATGTCTGGAGAACTGTCCACAACAGTGCAGCCTGTTGTATTTGCTTATAGAAGAGAATGTACTAGCTTCAAAGGAAAAGACCTTTTCAGTTTGACCTGTGTAGTCTCTCCCACACTGATGGGACCCTGACCTTTTGGAAGTCTCATAAACCCACCAGGACAATGGGTTAATGGCCTGGGAATCTGCCCTGTTGTGGTCTCCCTCTGGGTCACTAGGATGACCAGGAGACATAGCCTAATTCTGGCTCTCATGGCAGTACACAGTTTAGTTCCACATGGAACAAGACATTGACTACAACAAGCACTCTTATCTGCAGACAGAAAATCAAGATCTAACACTAGAACAAACTTCTTAGGGCCAACAGGAGGTGAAGCTGGAACAGAGGTGTGGAGCCAGGGGTTTCTGGAACTCAACTCTGTAAGATGTCCATGGCTTCCATAGGCCCTTCTTTCTTCCCTCAAGAACTTTCTCAAGGACAGTTTACTATGAAGGACCCCAAGAGTCTAGACAGAGTCTGATGGCCTTGACTGACTTGCCCACCCTGCATCCAGGTTTCTCTGAGGTGAAATCAAATGAGGGACTCTGCACAATTGACATTGTTTTCCACCATGTGTATCCTGCACTAAATGCTCAAGCCCCAACGTGGAGACACAATGCAGATGGAAAGGAGACACATGCCAGGCCTAACACTTCTGTGTGCCTAGTGGAAGGACTCCACCCAGCACCCAGAGTTTTCAAAGAATTACTTACAGTACACCTGAAGGAAGATGGATGTATTTGATACAAGTTCTCCACGTTGACTTATGGTTCGAAAAGTGTAATATCCTGTGTCCTCCCGGGTGACATTTTGGATCCACAGGGACCCGTTGCTGTACAATGTCTCTCTACCGCTGTGCTCAGGTCCTGTCACATCTACGTTATAGCACAGTGAATACAGTGCAATTCCAAGCTTCAAATTCATCAACCCTCTGTACCAGGCAAAGGCTAGAAGATTCTCTGGCAGATTGTCAACTCGTAGAAGAACATTTTCTCCTTCAACCACTTGGAGTGGTAAGGAATGGATGATGACTCTGGCAGTGGTAGGCAGGAGCCAATAGGTTAAGATGGAGGCTATAAGGGAAGAGGAATAAGTCACCAATCATGAGTATGTGTGAGCATCCCTCAGCTTATGCCTATGGGTAGGGGTGTGCCCATAATACAGATGAGCAACATAACCTCCATGACATCAGAGGGTGTCATTTCTTCTATGTGAAATCCTCTACTCAGTTGTCCCCATACCACTCTTCATCTAAAGAGTGTCTGTTGTAATGAGAAGGAGTTCTCTTTCATCCTCCTCTGCTTCCTCCTATCCCTTCTCCTCCTCCTCTCCTGCACACAATCCTCACTTTCTGAATTGTTTTCTGTTCTAGTTACAGTTCTCTTAAACCATTGAATCTATCCTCTGGTATGCCCTTCCCTCCAGCCTTGATCTGGCTGACTCAGAGCTTGTGTTTTTCACAGCCAGCTAGCCCACCTAGGATGGAGTCTTCCAAATTAGGTAAAATCTATTGTCCTGCCACATCTGCTGCTTCCTCCAAGAAGCCACTACCTGCTGAGAGGCTGAACCTGTTTTCCTGATGAGATCCTGACAAAGAAACAAAATCCTGGCATAGTTGGGGATGGGTTCCCACCCCCCTATATAAGATCAGACTCATAAGTAAATATTGGGCCTTGATCAGAGAACTTTGTCTTGGCTCATTAGTTCTCTCTCTGTCCATCCCATACAGTCCCAGCTCCCCTTTCAAGAACTCAATTCATGTAGCCGCTGGAGGCTATACTCTAGATATTGTGACTTCTGGGTCACTAGAAAATGCTTTGTGGTGTAGATACTTCAATCCTTCTTAGAAGGTGGAACCAAATGCCCATGGAAGGAGTTACAGAGACAAAGTTTGGAGCCGAGACAGAAAGAATGACCACCCATAGATTGTTCCACCTGGAGATCTATCCAATATACAACAACAAACACAGACACTATGGTGAATGCCATCAAGACCTTGATGACAGGAGCCTGATATTGCTGTCTCCTGAAAGGCTCTGCCAGTGTATGACAAATACAGAAGTGGATGCTCACAGCTATCCAATGGATGGAGCACAGGGTCCCCAATGAAGGAGCTAGAGAAAGTACCCAAGGAGCTGAAGGGGTTTACAGCTCCATAGGAGGAACAACAATAGGAACTAACCAGTACCCCCAGAGCTCCCTGGGGCTAAACGACCAAGCAAAGAAAACACATGGTGGGACTCGTGGCTCTAGCTGCATATGTAGCAGAGGATGGCCTAGTTGGTCATCAATGGGAAGAAAGGAACTTGGTCCTAAGAAGTTCTATTCCCAAGTATAAGGGAATGCCAAGGATAGGAAGCAGGAGAGGGTAGGTTGGGGAGCAGAGGGAAGGGGAAGGGGATAGGGAGTTTTTGCAGGGGAAAACCTGGAAAGGGGATAACATTTGAAATGTAAATAAAGAAAATGTCTAATAAAAAGTTTGTTTTTTTTTTTAAAGGCTTTGTGAGGATAGGGATTGGAATTATCTTTTTGGAATGTTCAGTTCCTTAAAAGATCTCAGAAAACAATGGGGGTGAAAAGGAAGGGAAAAAACAAAGGAAACAGGAAGGAAGGACAGTAGGAAGGAAGAAAAGAAAAGAAGTAAAGAAGGAAGAAAGGATATCTCCATGGATTTATCTACATAGTACCCAGGTTTGTTGCAAACTGCAATCATTACATGCAAGTGTGATTTATATTTCTGAATTGTATGTGTGGGTTTTGGAAGGCACATGTCTCAGTATCTGTGTCTACAGGTACATGACACACACGTGTATAAAGGGCAGAGAAGACCCTGCAGTACCCTGTATCTCCATCTACCCTATGAGAGCTGAGGAATGAATTCAGACTGGCATGTCTCCACACACCGAGCCATCTCATTGCCCCTCCCAGGTTTAATTTCTGTTTGGAAAATCAGCATGTAAGGGTTGGGAACATGGGCTTCAGATCATGGCAACCAATGTGACTGAATTTGAACAAGGGCACCTGAAGATTTTCCTCCCCTCATCAGCTCCCATCTGCTCAGCGCTTCCTGCTGCTGAGCCTCTGTCCCTCAGTGTACTTTCTGCACTGCAACTACAGACACCCAAGTCTTCTCTGAACATCTCCTCTACAGAAGACTTTAAGCTTCTGCGTTTCCCTTCTCATACAATCAGATAGTGGGCACTTACCTGTGAGAAGGGCCCTCTGCCAGGGGGTATGTCCTTTGCTGGAAAGTTCAGAGGATACCACCATATTTCTTCTCACTGAACTGTCCTTTGAAAAGACCTTCAAAAAAATTAAAGCCAGGTGGTGGTGGCTCACGCCTTTAATCCCAGCACTTGGGAGGCAGAGGCAGGCGGATTTCTGAGTTCAAGGCCAGCCTGGTCTACAAATTGAGTTCCAGGACAGCCAGGGCTACACAAAGAAACTCTGTCTCAAAAAAAAGAAAAAGAAAAAGAAAGAAAAGAAAAGAAAAGAAAAGAAAAGAAAAGAAAAGAAAAGAAAAGAAAAGAAAAGAAAAGAAAAGACCGTCAGCTCCTGCAAGGCACTTGGCCTCTGCTGTCCTTCCTCCTTCTAAGCAGAATTTTCTCTCAGGCAGGAGGACTTAACAGCATCCTACAGGCTGTGGGGTCTGTGCTCATGGCACTCCTCGGTCACTTCCACTCTCAATGCTGCCCCACATCTTTCTCACATTTTCTCTCTTTATGTTTCTTCTCCACCAAGACCTTAAGCAACAAGGCTGATAAGCATCGACATGCCCTCAGAGAACAACGACTCATCCAGGGGCTGACATCTGCTGACTCCTGGACATGAGTCTCTCCACATCAAATAGGAAGCCTCCATCTTTCCTACGTGTCCCTGAGACACACAGATCCAGCTGAGGTCCCAGTCTGCCCTGTGTCCTCAGTGCTCTGGGAAGGTGGGATTTCCCAATAGGAAAGGGGCACAGATGTCTGTGACTGTTGGAAGGGACCAGCTATGTGATGACTGGGGATGAAGATAAACCCTTTATTACTAATGTCACCAGCCAAGTTCCTGACCCAAGACTGAGTTCCTGAAGCAGTTGTGTGAGGAGTTTTATGTTCTTGGTATTGGGGAGGTGACCTGTGTATCCTGGAAAAGACTGTGGGCTCCTCTTCCTACCAACTGCTTCAGGTAACCTTCCATCATTATGGGTTGGTTGAACTGTGTGTTGGCTGAGCCCAACTACTCTCTGGTCCTCCTGAGTAACCTATGCCCTTTGTCTGGGTGATTCTGCAGCAAAAAGTCCTGTATTCCCCTTGGGAGATGCCAGGAGGGAGGGGAATTTCAGGATGCCCAGAGAAAGGGTTGTCCATAGACACAGGAACAGAGTGGGGTCTAGGGAGGGAGATCCAGGTCAGTGGGGACAGGAATGGAAAACAGTCTCCTAGGCAAGGTCATAGGTCATGGAAACAATTGTCTGAGTGTTGAGTGACAGCTGAACATGAGAAAACATGACTTCCTATCTAGTCCTTGGGCTCAGAAATACTGCAGATACATGTGGCTTAGTTATGGAGTCAGATCTAACTGTCCATTTGTTTTCAATTCTTGGCCAAGATGTCCCCTTAAGCAGCTGACAACCAAGATTAACATCAGCTTCTCCCAGATTCACAGACACCTGAGAAGGCCTCCAGGATGGGGACACTGGCTACATGGCTGGAGACAGAGAACTTGTACTTCACATCTGTCACCTGTGACCCAAGTGAGACTCATGTGGACTTGGAGTTCCCTGTGTCTCAGTTTCTGAGTGACAGCACTCCTGGTGAACAAATAATACGGTGTCTACAAGGTAGACTTAAATATGAACTAGGACCTGAAACTGGGGTAGGACAGCTGTCCAGATCACCAGTGTCTGTTACCATTTGCCTGAGGGTAGAATTCCTTAGACTTACTCTCTGAGGACATGAATCATCAAGAGGAACTCTATACTCTGTCCCTTTCATGGAGATGCTGGCCTTCCAGGAAAGTCTAAAAAGCCATCAGAAAAGTTGGCTGAGGCCAGTGCACCTCTACATTTGTGTGCAACCATTCTGAGACACAGAAGGAGATGCCCAGTGACCCTGCAGCATTATGGGTTGGCTGTGCTGTGTGTTGGCTGAGCACAGTTCTCGCTGGTCCTCCTGGGTGAGCTCTATACTTTTTCTGGGAGATTCCCCATCAGCAATCCTGTCTTATGCTATGGGAGATGATAGGAGGAAGGAGGCTTTCAGGTTCCCTATAGAGAGGGGTCGTCTCAGACACAAGAATCACACCTGGGTCTAGGGAGGAAGACCAAGGTTAGTGGGGACAGGAATGGAAAGCAGTCTCCTAGGCAAGGTCATGGCTCAGGGAAACAATTGAGAGTTAGGTATGGAACCTGGTATCTCAGAGTAGAGTTTTCTGGGGGAACTGAAGGCTCATTCCCAGGGCTAGAACAGGAGGGTACAACACCACAAATGTGACCTTCCCTGATCCCTTCAGCACAGGTGGGATGCAGGGACTGTCATCCTGTTCACGTGCTCTGCAGATCTCATGTTTCCATCTAGGGTAGGGTGAGTCCAGGCAGACTTCCAGATTCTCCATGGGAAATCTGAGACTAAAGTTGGATGAAGTGTGCATCCAGAGGATAGGCCCTTTCAGGCAGAGCTTTGTACCCACAAAATGTAAGTGAAAAAACATGGTACATTCCTATTCAGTCTCAAACAAGATTACAGTAATAGAAAGTGGGTGCACCTGTTCTCACTGGCCCATGTCTGGTGTCTCAATCCCTCCTTCTCTTGGCCCACTGGATACTGAGGGGTCTTCTACTGAGGACAGGGAACAGAGCAGTGATTCAAATGGAAGTGCCAACTGCTCTTCCCTGTACACTGCTCCAGGTCTCTTTCTCCTACTGTGACAAAAACACTGTGAACAGAAGCAGTTCAGGAGAGCAGAACATGCATTTCCTGTCCAGGGCTGGGTCATAGTGTAGCCCTGAAGGAAGCCAAGGCAGAAAACAAGCTGCTTGCTGGCTCATTTGCTGGTTCATTCTCTGGCTCATGCTTAGCTACCTCTCTTATACAACCAAGGACCATCTGCCTAGGGATGGTGCTGCCCACAGTGCCCTAGGCTTCCTGCATCAGTTAAAACAATCACTCTCAGACATGTCCACAGCCAGAGCTGATAAGGAAATTATTCAGTGTAGACTTCTTCCCCAGGTGACTTCTGGCTGTGTCAAGGTGACAGTTAAAACTAACAAGGACACTGTATTAAACTGTCAAGTCCTCCTTCTCCAAAGGGAGACAACACAGGAAGTTTCCCATTCTATAAATGAGTGTGTGTCATGCTCCATTCAGACATCATATGTGCTGGTGTCCATAGCCCCACACAGCTGTACACTCAGAGCCAGGACACCAGTCAAGGTTTTCCACATTTGGTTTACTCTTCAAAGGTGGCATAATCTGAGCTCAGGGATTTTCTGAATAGTGAGTAAAAGGGCATTTTAAAAGCATAAATATCATCCTGATAAGGAATAGGCCTCCAAGGTACCTTCATCCCCTGTCTCTTCTGGCTCCACTGAACTCAGAGCAGAAACCAATCACTGGCTGAAACAAGAAAAGACCTGGGAAAATTAGGGGTAAAAACCTTTAGAATGATTCCAAGTTCTGAGTGATCCTTACAGGTTCTCTCTCTCTCTCTCTCTCTCTCTCTCTCTCTCTCTCTCTCTCTCTCTTTCTCTCTTTCTCTCCATCTTTCTCTCCAATGCCAATTCAGAGTCATCCAGGAGAAATCAGAGATGCAAAAAGAAATGGAAGAGTCAGAGCTAGACATCATGAGACTATTGGTAACTGTTTGTGACTGTGGGCTTGCCCTGGGAAATAATGTCTGTATCTATTCATAAATCCAAGACTTCATTCCAAAGCTCAATGCTGACATTTCAATAATCCACTTAACAAGACCTGTAAGTTGCTTTCCCTGTGGTCCTATTGAGGCCAATGGTCAAGTTATATACAAAGAAAATATAAGATCCATTGGTAGTAATGGTGCTGCTGGGAATGAAGAGCTCTTGGGAGTGAGACTGGGGCTTCCCACTGATACTCCAAGACTAACGTGCAAGGGAGTGGGAGGCTGCATGGCAGGAGAGATTGAGGTTTGACACTGAATGGTAATGAATGTCTGAGGGGAATATCAGCAGGACATTTGAACCATTGGAACAAACAGAATAAAGCCACAAGTGATGTCAGCAGAGGGAAGGAGAAATTCTTCTATAGAAGGATGTAATATCTGTGCTATAACATCAGTTAAACAGGTCCCAGTCAGAGCTGGGGTGCAGCTTTGTAAAAAGTGTACTCATGTGGTATGCATGAGCTCTGTTCCCTCACCAGCATACACAGAGAAGGACCACACTAAATACCCATGTGTTCATTAAGTCTGAGTCCCAGTGTCCCCTGCACTTTATTACCTTAAGCATCTCTAGGTGAGAGAAGTCCCTCCAACCCATCCTAGCTCAATTCTAGGCCTGTCTACATGTGCTTAGGGTACAGAAGGTCTGTGTCATGAACCCTGTGACTGTGGGATGGCCACCCCATCCATAACTTGATATCTTGTTTTCCTGCTGGATGTGGGCTCTATAAGTTCCCTCTTCCTACTGTCAGGCATTTCATCTAAGATCCCTCTCATTGAGTCCTGAAAATCTCCCACCTCCCAGGACTCTGGTGCATTCTGGAGGGTTCCCCCAAACTCCTGTCTCATGAGGTAGCCTGTTTCCATCCTTTCTGCTGGCCCTCAAGTTTTCTTCATTCCTTTTCCCTCACCATATGCCAAATCAGATACCCCAACACCCCCCAACTTCATCTCCCCCTCTCATCCTTACTTCCCTTCCTACACGTGATTGCTTTCTTCTCCCTCCCAAGTGCGACTGAGACATCCCCACTCAGGCACTTCAGATTGTTGATCTTTTTTAGTTCTATGGACTTTATCTTGTGTATTCTGTCCTTTTTTGGCTAACATCCATTAATTAGTGAGTATATACCATGCATATCCTTTTGGATCTGAGTTACCTCACTCAGGATATTTTCTAGTTCCATCACTTGGTTGCAAAACTCAGGATTTCCTTGTTCTTAATAGCTAAGTAGTATGTCATTGTGTAAATACTACTCACATTTTCTGTATCCATTCTTCTGTCATGAGACATCTGGGTTGTTTCCAGTTTCTGGCTATCACAAATAAGGCCACTATGAACATAGTGGAACAAGTATCCCTGTATTATGGTGGGGCATCATTTGGGTGTATTACCAAGAGTATGATCATGGAGGAGTATCTTTTGGGTATATTGCCGATTTCAGTGGAGTTGCTTCAAGTATGTCTCCATTTAATTTGACATACAATAGAGGTCTGCCAGGTCTGTGTTCATTCAGAGATGATGCACATAACCCTCAAGAGACTAGAGGCCCCAGGGAGTTTGGATGTCAGGTGGAGTGAGATGGGACATCCATGTGGAGACAGGAGGTGTGGATCAGATATGGGATATGCAACTGTCAGAGAGAGAAGAGGGAAGGGGAATAAAATATGGAATTTAAAGAAAGAGAGGGGGGAAGGAAGGAAGGAAGGAAGGAAGGAAGGAAGGAAGGAAGGAAGGAAGGAAGGAAGGGAGAGAAAGAGAGAAAGAGAGGGGGAAGAAAGAAAGAAAGAAAGAAAGAAAGAAAGAAAGAAAGAAAGAAAGAAAGAAAAAGAAAGAAAATCAGAGAAAGAATAATAAATTTATTCAACTTCTCCGGAAAGAACTAAATCAATATCCCTCATGATAGCTTGAATAATAACACTGTACATTCCTTATTAATCATTTTCAAATATATCTACTGACTCGGGAGCTGAGTATTTATCCAGCAGTCCTGGATATTTAGCTGTATGTCCAGTTTCTGGGGCCTTCTTTTGCTACTGGGAAGGAACATTTGTCAGAGGCAGCCTGGTGTCCTCATGAGCTTTGCACACTGCCCATACTACCGATGGCAACCAAACATCTTGTTTTGTCAATACTATTGTCCTATCATAATCAGAATAAATCTCACAGATATTAGAGTGACTGACAAACACTGAGTGATCCCTTTCCCAGCTTCTTGTCTTCAGCTTTTCTTCTGGCCCATCCATCTTTTCTCTGCTACATAACAAAAGCCTCCTTGTTCCTTGTATAGCAGGTCAAGCTCACAGCATGAAGCAATTAACATTCTCCTCTCATGGCTTATGGCATTTTCCCTCAGGTAGCACTGTGGTGCAACTTCCAGTTAAGGTATGAACTCATAAATGGCAGTTCATGTAAAGACTGTCACCCTTTTAGTTTCCCATTATGTGATGCTTAACTTTAGGTAGGAGGCAGATTCCTCTGAGGATCTGGTGGAAACTCAGAAATCTCAGAAAAACACATGATTGTGTTGATTTCTTCATTGCCAAGAAAACCAACACAAGAAGCAACTTAAAGAAAGGGAACATTTATTTTGCTTCTGGCTTGAAGGGGAGTCCAGGGAAGTGGCTGTCCTGCTGCATCTGTAGGAAGCAGGGTGAGCCAATTGCTCACTCTCTGCTCACCTTTCCATTTATGGCATCTGGGTCCCCAGCTTGTAGGATGCTGTTTCCCACATTTCGGGTAGGTCTTCTCCCTTATTTTAAATCTTTCTGGAAACATACCCAGAGGTGGGTTTCCACAGTGATTGTAAATCCAGTCAAGTTTACAGTTAAATCAACCATGCAATGATTATGAGTGCATATCAAATGTTGAATGTAGATTTGAGCCTCCACTGATTGGCTGAAGGTCATGGGGTTTCTTATATCTTATTTGTTTGATTTTTGATACTGGGTCTTTCTACATAGTTCAGGTTGGTGTCAAACTCAGGATTCTCTTACCTCAGCCTTCTGAATATAGCTAAATGTTTTCTTGTGGCTGAGTTCCATATCCAGGGTGGATCATGAATCATGGCAGATCAAGAGCCATCAAGCAGCATCCTGAGCTGATAAAATTTCTGATCTCTGTAGGTGTAAGACCCCCAACTCGATGTGTTTTTAAAAAAACCCTAGAAACTGCGACGTGCTACCGTCTCACCAGCAAGAACGACACAACACATCGTTAGGATCCTTCTGCAGTAAAGCTTTAATGCATCTTGAGAGGCAATGCATAAGCTACTTGAAAGTGGAGACCCCAAGGTGAAAAACCCTCTCCCTTATATAGGAAATGTTCTCCGCCTAGGACGTGTAGCTCCCTGGTTGGCTGCTCACTATCGGCCCAGATGACGCCACGGGACAGGCAGGGCACAAGGGATGGAAATTTACCCGGCACATGCGCAGACNGCTTGTTTACCAGTTAGAACACTGGATGCCAGCACCGTCTTGCCATGGCGATTGTGAGGATGNCTCCCCACAAGAAACAAAGCCCAGCATAGAGTTCTTTGTTCTTTTGAATTCCGCCTGAGATACTGATGACCACTAAAACTGGCTCATCGCAATTGACCCACCCTGCGCCTGACTCATTGTGTAAGGGACTAAGAATGTTTGCCAAAGATAGCTTGTAACTCTTCCATAAGAGATGAGCTGTAATACATCATCCCCACTCTTATGATGTTTACTTAGCTTCCCCACCAAGAATGTTTGCCAAGGGTAGCCTGTAACTCTTCTGTAGGAGATGAGCTGTAATGTTTACTCAGCTTCCCTATTCTGTGTGGACTTATCCTCCCCTTTCCTTATGCTTTTTTTCCTTTAAAAGCCCTCAATTGCAACTGCTGAGGGTCAATCTCCTATGAGCTCGACCTCAGAATGCTAATTTCTCAATTAAACCTCATGCATATTGCATCAAGAATGGTTTCTCTCGAGTTATTGGGGCATCATCTCATCCTGGGTCTTGAGCAAGGGTCTCCCTGGAATGGAGGTCTTTCAGTAGACACCACTTCTAAATTTGACTCTTCCTTCTATTGAGCATCTCTTCAGATAGGCAACAAATTTATAATGTTGATCAAAAAGTGAAAAGGTAAAGATATCTACATTTTTGAAACTCTTCAGGTTATTGCTTAAGCTTATTAGATTATGTCTTCTCTGTTCTCAGGTCACGTTCCTGAATTTAGACAAGCTGAGGAGGTAAAACTAGTACTAGTCCAGAACTTCTAAACTTCTCTTCCCTCATGACCTCTTTTTTTAAAGAAGACAATTTTTTAGGATTTATTTATTATATGGATCTGAATACACTGTGGCTGTATAGATGGTTGTGAGCCTTCATGTGGTTGTTGAGTACTGAAGTTGTATGACCTCTTCTCACTCTATCAACTCTTCTCGCTCAGTCCCTATCTGCTCCAATCCAAAGATCTATTTATTGTTATACTTAAGTATACTGTAGCTGACTTCAGACACAACAGAAGATTGCTTAAGATCCCTTTGCAGGTGATTGTGAGCCACCATGTTGTGGCTGGCATTTAAACTCACAACCTTTTGGAAGGGCAGTCAGTGTTCTTCACCACTGAGCCATCCTGCAAGCCCCATGACCTGCTCTGCAAGAGAAATTTTCCTGTGGCTTCAAGTATGCAGGTATATAAAACATATATACAAATAAAACATTTACCAATAATAAATCATAAATAAATGTGTCTTAAGCAATTCCTGCTGTTATCTTACCATTTGCTAATAATAAAAGCAAACTAACATACTAATAAAAAAGTCAAAACACCAAATGCCCAAAACAAAGGAAGAATGTTAAAAACAGTAAGAGAAAAAAGTCAAGTAACATATAAAGGCAGACCTATCGGAATTATACCAGACTTCTCACCTGAGACTATGAAAGCTAGAAGATCCTGGGCAAATGTCATACAGACCCTGAGAGAACACAAATGGCAGCCTTGCTATTATACCCAAGAAAACTCTCAATTACCATAGATGAAGAAATCAAGATATTCCATGACAAAACCAAGTTTAAATGATATCTACCCACTTACCCAGCCCTACAAAGGATAATAAATAGAAAACACCAACACAAAGAGGGAAACTACACCCTAGAAAAAACAAGAAAGTAATCTTCTTTAAACAAACCCAAAAGAAGATAGCCACACAAACATAAAAATAACATCAAAAATAACAGGAAGCAACAATCACTATTCCTTAAGATCTTTTACCATCAACAGACTTAATGCCCCAATAAAAAGACATAGATTAACAGACTGAGTACATCAACAGGACCCAGCATTTTGCTGCATACTGGAAACACACTAAAGAATCAAGACAGATACTGCTTCAGAATAAAGGCCTGGAAAACAGTTTTCCAAGAAAATGGCCCCAAGAAACAAACTGTAGTAGCCATTTTAATACCAAATAAAATCAACTTTCAACCAAAAGTTATAAAAAAGATAAGGAAGTGTGCTTCATATTCATCAAAGAAAAAATTCTACCACAAAGAATTCTCAATCCTCAACATCTATACTACAAATGCAAGAGCACCCACAGTCATAAAAGAAACTTTACCAAAGCTCAAAGTACACATTATACCCCATACAATAATAGTGGGAGACTTCAACACACCACTCTCATCAATGGACAGACCACAGAAACAAAAAGTAAACAGAGACACAGTAAAACTTACAGAAATGATGGACCAACCGGTTTTAACAGATATCTATAGAACATTTCATCCTTAAAAAAAAAAAAAA
This sequence comes from Mus pahari, assembly GCF_900095145.1. Taxonomy (NCBI): domain Eukaryota; kingdom Metazoa; phylum Chordata; class Mammalia; order Rodentia; family Muridae; genus Mus; species Mus pahari. The sequence continues at coordinate 56,281 of NW_018393904.1, read as the reverse complement.
AGAATATACCTTCTCAGCACCTCATGGTACCTTCTCCAAAATTGATCATATAATCAGTCACAAAACAGGCTTCAACTGATACAAGTAGATTGAACTAATCCCATGCATCCTATCAGATCACCACAGACTAAAAGTGGTCTTCAGTAATGACAAAAACAACAGAAAGCCCACATACACATGGAAGCTGAACAACACTCTACTTAATGATAACTTGGTCAAGAAAGAAATAAACAAATTAAAGAATTTTTAGAATTTAATGAAAATGAAGGCTAAATATACTCAAACTTATGGAACACAATAAGACCAGTGCTAAGAGGAAAGCTTATAATTCTGAGTGGCCCTAAAAAGAAACTAGAGAGAGCATACACTAGCAGCTTAATAGCACACCTGAAAGCTCTAAAACAAAAACAAACAAACACAGCCAAGAGGAGTAGATGGCAGTAAATAATCAAACTCAGGGATGAAATGAACCAAATAGAAACAAAAAGAACTATACAAAGAACCAACAAAACCAGGAGCTGGTTCTTTAAGAAGATCTTCCTTCCTCCCTTCCTCCCTTCCTCCCTTCCTCCCTTCCTTCCTTCCTCCCTTCCTCCCTTCCTCCCTTCCTCCCTTCCTCCCTCCCTTCCTCCCTCCCACCTTTCTTTCTTTCTTTCTTTCTTTCTTTCTTTCTTTCTTTTGGTCATTCTTGTTTTTTTATCAAATATTGTTGTCCTGGCCTCTGGGACAGTAAACAGGGACTGGGGGGTCCACCTGTAAGAGAATGGGCAGACAAGAGACACAAAGAACAGAGAGCAAGACAGAAAGTCTGATCAAGCTGACAAATTTTCATTATTCTCACACAGGTTACATACTCATAGAAGTAGGATATGGGGTAAGGCAGGTGGAGAAGAGCCCCTTTGTCTCTGAGGAATATACTTATTCTCAAGAACAGGATGTTCGCTGGGTAAAAAAGTTCATCAGAAAACTTTATATGCCCCAGTGCAGGGGAATGTCAGGGTCAAGAAGTGGGAGTGGGTGGGTAGGGGAGCAAGGTGGGGATAGGGTATAGGGGACTTTCAGGATAGCATTTGAAATATACATGAATAAAATATCTAATAAAAATATGAAAAAAAAAGTTCAGCAGAAAGAACAGAACAGAATGGGTTGCTAGGCCCTTAACCACAAAACCTATAGCTATTTGTTCTCAACTGGGCTAGTACTTTTCCATAGAGGCCAAGACTTTGTACCAGTAACACTTACAGAGGACAAGGCAGTTAATGTTAAAACAAGGTTGCTCCCAACAAAACACTATCTAATAAGAGTTAAACTGAAAAGGGAAACTTCAGTTGAGAAAATAACTCAAACAGATTGTCTAGTTGGCAAAAGATCACTGACTATTTTCTTGACTGATGATTTACTATTGCAAGTGCCATCCCGCATCAGCTGAAATAAGAAACCAGCCTGATCAAGATCGTAATTCTATTCCTTCATGAGTAGTATACTGTAAGATATAAGATGAAATAAACTCTTCTCCAAATAAACAACTGAAAGTTATTTGAATGTGTCTTTCTTTCAGGAACATAAATCACTGAGACAGGTGGTAACCCCTCACAGGGAATATTAATAATATTAATTTTACTACAGGAAGTAAACCATTCTGTAGAAAAATTATACAAACCCACTAGGCATGCAAGGTCACACAAAAACATTGACTGTTTATGTGGGGAAACATGAACATGTTTGTTCATGTTCAAACAGCATTTCTGATTAGGAGGCTCAAAATGGTGCTCACTTAGGCAGCACATATACTAAAATTGGGACAATACAAAGATTAGCATTGCCCCTGCGCAAGGATGACATGCAAATTCATGAAGCATTCCATATTTTCAGGACACCCAGGATCATGGGCTCACTGGTAAGTGGAATGAAACATCTCTTCCAAAACAACTGGAGGGGCTTGTAGAGCAGGAAGAGGAGCAAAGGAAGCCAGAGTGATCAGCCACTGGGGTTTGTTTTGGTTGGCACCAGCCACTTGGGATCGAACTCGGCAGACTGGCCCACGGTGAGTCCCAGATGACTCTCCATGCTGCAGGCACCCTAACACACCCAGGATCTTAGAATCATGGAAGAGAGTTGGCCTCCAGAGAGGGCTCTGACACTGGGACTCAGGTGAGAGCACCACCTTGTATCCCGGGACTCTCAGAGACCAATCCTCGAAGGGGAGCACATTGGCCACAGAAACAACAGAGCTTCTTGAAGAGGGTCCCTTTGGACCTTCATCTTCAGCCAGGAGGGGGATCTGAGCTCCAGACTTCTGTGTACCTTCCCTGCAAGAGGAGAGCTTGCCTTCAGAGAGTACTCTGACCACTGGGACTCAAGAGAGAGTTGGATTCCCAGGAGTGCTGACAGAGGTTAACAAAAATCACAGGAGGAACAAGCTCCAGGCAGAGACAGTTAGAACAACTAACACCAGAGATTACCTAATGGCAAAAGAAAAATATAAGAATCATACTAACAAAAAACCAAGAACATTTGACATCATCAGAAACCAGTACGCCAACCACAGTAAGTCCTGAATACTCCAACACACCCAAAAAGCAAGGTTTGAATTTTAAAACATATCTCATGATGCTGGTAGAGGATTTTAATAAAGGCATTAATAACTCACTTAAAGAAATACAGGAGAGCACTGCTAAACAGGTAGAAGTCCTTAAAGAGGAAGCACAAAAGTCCCTCAAAGAATTACAGGAAAGCACTGCTAAACAGGTAGAAGTCTTTAAGAGGAAACACAAATATTCCTTAAAGAATTACAGGAAAACACAAACAAACAGGGGATGGAATAGAGCAAAACCATCCAGGATCTAAAAATGAAAGCAGAAACAATAAAGAGAACCCAAAGGGAGAAAGATCTGGAGATAGAAATCCTAGGAAAGAAATCAGGAAACATAGATGCAAGCATCAGCAACAAAATATAAGAGATGGAAGAGAGAATCTCAGGTACAGAAGAATCCATAGAAAACATGGACACAACCATCAAAGAAAATTCAAAATGCAAAAAGATCCTAATTCAAAACATCCAGGAAATTCAGGACACAATGAGAAAACCAAGCCTAAGGATCATAGGTATAGATGAGAATGAAGATTTTCAACTTAAAGGGCCAGTAAATATCTTCAACAAAATTATAAAAGAAAACTTCCCCAATCTAAAGAAAGAGATGCCCATGAACATACAAGAAGCCTACAGAACTACAAATAGACTGGACCAGAAAAGAAATTTCTCCCAACACTTAATAATCAGACCAACAAATGCACTAAATAAAGGTAGAATATTGAAAGCAGTAAGGGAAAAGGGTCAAGTAACATATGAAGCCCAGTACTAGATGGGTTTAGTGCAGAGTTCTATCAGACTTTCAAAGAAGACCTAATTCCAATTCACCAGAGAACTCCTAAACCTGATAAACAACTTCAGAGAAGTAGATGGACATAAAATTAACTCAAACAAATCAGTGATCTTTCTCTACATGAAGGATAAACAGGATGAGAAAGAAATTAGGGAAACAACACCCTTCACAATAGTCACAAATAATATAAAATACCTTGATATGACTCTAACTATGGAAGTGAAAGATTTGTATGATAAGAACTTCAAGTCCCTGAAGAAAGAAATCAAAGAAGATCTCAGAAGATGAAAAGATCTCCCATGCTCATGGTTTGGCAGGATTAATATAGTAAAAATGGCTATCTTGCCGAAAGCAATCTTCAGATTCAATGCAAATCCCATCAAAATTCAAACTCAATTCTTCACAGAGTTAGAAAGGGCAATTTGTAAACTCATCTGGAATAACAAAAAACCTAGGATAGAAAAAACTATTCTCAACAATAAAAGAACCTCTGGTGGAATCACCATGCCTGAACTCATGATGTATTACAGAGAAATTGTGATAAAAACTGCATGAAACTGGTACAGCAACAGACAGGTAGATCAATGGGATAGAATTGAAGGCATAGAAATGAACCCACACATGTCCCGACCCGCGGGACACATTATTCCATGGTCCTCGAGGGGGATCACAAACCTAGAGAGAAATGGGATAAAGAAAGAGATGGAGACCATGCATGCTTGTCATAGTCTCATTTACTAAGGGAAATGTTCAGTTTTTATACAATACAGTGAGGGGTGATCAAAAGAAAGCTTTGTGAAGGACAAATGGGGAGGCTAATTGGGTGTTTGAAACTTTTGTGATTTATCTCAGTTCCTTGGTGTCACTGCTCCGGAACATCAGCAGCTAATCTCAAAGTCCCGTTTCTTCTAATAGCCCAAGGTGACAGCTCCGGGCAGCTCCGGAATGTGAGAAGACTCCCTCAGTCCTTGATGTTTGCTTAGGGCCAGAATCCTGCTGGTTCCCACCAAATGGTCTTGCAGCGAGAGGAGGCAACTGGCTCCAAACAAAGAACTATATGGCTTTTAGCTGCATACTGTAAAAATGTCTGGGCTGTGAGATGCCTGGGCTCTAAGATGCCTGGGTTTTCTCAACCTGGTCTCCAACACACACACCTATAGTCACTTGATCTTTGACAAGAGAGCTAAAACCATTCAGTGGAAAAAAAGACAGCCTTTTCAACAAATGGTGCTGGCTAAACTGGCTGTTATCATGTAGAAGAATGTGAATTGAGCCATTCTTATCTCCTTGTACAAAGTTCAAGTCTAAGTGGATTAAGGAACTCCACATATAACCAGAGACACTGAAACTTATAGAGGAGGAATTGGAGAAAAGCCTAGAAGATATGGGCACAGGGGAAAATTTTCAGAACAGAACAGCAATGGCTTGTGCTGTAAGACTGAAACAAATGAGACTTCATAAAATTGCAAAGCTTCCATAAGGCAAAAGACACTGTCAATAAGACAAGGCCAACAACAGATTAGGAAAGGATCTTTGCCAATCCTAAATCAGATATAGGACTAATATCTGCTATGCCCATTCTAGTGAAGTCTGCTTGACAGGCTGAAAGGCCTTGAAACACTCATGAGGCAGAGTTCCAAGGAAACTATGCCTCCTGGAAACTTGGCATTCCTATAGTCTGTACACTCAAACCCTGCCCCCACGTTAGTCTGGTGTATGGATCCAAGTGCTCTCTTTCAGTATTGTTTTATTATCAGTGCCTTTAAGAATTGATTTTCTTGACATATCTAAGCCTCCACCAGTGTTCCAATGGTTCCTAGAAAATTCTTGAAGCCAACAGTGAGCTTGGAATTCAGTAAGAATATTCAGAATATTACCTATTCAGTAACATTCAAATTCACTTCTAGTAGAGACAGTGAAACTAATTAGGCATTACAAAGAACAGAGCTAGAAAAGCTCAGGACTAGTTGGCATAGTAATTACTTAGGACAATAGCCGAGTCACACCCAAACACAGGAATACACAATGTCCAAGCAAATAAGTGGGTTGTCACTGAAGGTGTTAGTGGAAGGGAATTCCCCTGATATAGGTTACTTCACTAGGCCCAGAGCTATAGCATAATTAGGTATTTACTAAAGAACCCCTGGTGGTGGGTTTAACAATAGACTACCATTACATCAGAGCATTCACCTGGCTCTGGAGTTTAGCTGATCTTTTTAATTAAGTGGTAAAGGAGGCCTGGTTCCCACCATGTTTTGATGTATTCATTCTTTTTGTTTTGTGTCACTGTAATTTGGTGGATGTGTTCACCTGGCTTTTCTTCTTTTTCTTCTGTATAAAAAAGTCTGGTGTTTGAACAATACATTCAGACCCCGCACACACTCCCCTGTGTCACATCTGTTTGTCACCCCATTCTTGCTGACTCTATGCACATCTATATGAAACCTTGATTCCCATGGATTGAGAGGGGCCAACTGAGCCAATTCCGTGGCAAATAACCAATATATACAAAGAACTCAAGAAGCTAGCCTCCAGAAAATCAAATAACCCCATTAAAAATGGGGTACATAGCTAAACAAAGAATTCTCAACTGAAGAATACCAAATGGCTGAGAAGCACCTGAAAAATGTTCAACATCCTTAATCATCAGGAAAATGCAAATCAAAGCAACCCTAAGATTCTTCCTCACACCAGTCAGAATGACTAAGATGAAAAACTCTGGTCACAGCAGATGCTGGCAAGGATGTGATGA
>NW_018393904.1:34793-49996 GCF_900095145.1 Mus pahari | reverse complement strand
TAAGATGCCTGGGTTTTCTCAACCTGGTCTCCAACACACACACCTATAGTCACTTGATCTTTGACAAGAGAGCTAAAACCATTCAGTGGAAAAAAAGACAGCCTTTTCAACAAATGGTGCTGGCTAAACTGGCTGTTATCATGTAGAAGAATGTGAATTGAGCCATTCTTATCTCCTTGTACAAAGTTCAAGTCTAAGTGGATTAAGGAACTCCACATATAACCAGAGACACTGAAACTTATAGAGGAGGAATTGGAGAAAAGCCTAGAAGATATGGGCACAGGGGAAAATTTTCAGAACAGAACAGCAATGGCTTGTGCTGTAAGACTGAAACAAATGAGACTTCATAAAATTGCAAAGCTTCCATAAGGCAAAAGACACTGTCAATAAGACAAGGCCAACAACAGATTAGGAAAGGATCTTTGCCAATCCTAAATCAGATATAGGACTAATATCTGCTATGCCCATTCTAGTGAAGTCTGCTTGACAGGCTGAAAGGCCTTGAAACACTCATGAGGCAGAGTTCCAAGGAAACTATGCCTCCTGGAAACTTGGCATTCCTATAGTCTGTACACTCAAACCCTGCCCCCACGTTAGTCTGGTGTATGGATCCAAGTGCTCTCTTTCAGTATTGTTTTATTATCAGTGCCTTTAAGAATTGATTTTCTTGACATATCTAAGCCTCCACCAGTGTTCCAATGGTTCCTAGAAAATTCTTGAAGCCAACAGTGAGCTTGGAATTCAGTAAGAATATTCAGAATATTACCTATTCAGTAACATTCAAATTCACTTCTAGTAGAGACAGTGAAACTAATTAGGCATTACAAAGAACAGAGCTAGAAAAGCTCAGGACTAGTTGGCATAGTAATTACTTAGGACAATAGCCGAGTCACACCCAAACACAGGAATACACAATGTCCAAGCAAATAAGTGGGTTGTCACTGAAGGTGTTAGTGGAAGGGAATTCCCCTGATATAGGTTACTTCACTAGGCCCAGAGCTATAGCATAATTAGGTATTTACTAAAGAACCCCTGGTGGTGGGTTTAACAATAGACTACCATTACATCAGAGCATTCACCTGGCTCTGGAGTTTAGCTGATCTTTTTAATTAAGTGGTAAAGGAGGCCTGGTTCCCACCATGTTTTGATGTATTCATTCTTTTTGTTTTGTGTCACTGTAATTTGGTGGATGTGTTCACCTGGCTTTTCTTCTTTTTCTTCTGTATAAAAAAGTCTGGTGTTTGAACAATACATTCAGACCCCGCACACACTCCCCTGTGTCACATCTGTTTGTCACCCCATTCTTGCTGACTCTATGCACATCTATATGAAACCTTGATTCCCATGGATTGAGAGGGGCCAACTGAGCCAATTCCGTGGCAAATAACCAATATATACAAAGAACTCAAGAAGCTAGCCTCCAGAAAATCAAATAACCCCATTAAAAATGGGGTACATAGCTAAACAAAGAATTCTCAACTGAAGAATACCAAATGGCTGAGAAGCACCTGAAAAATGTTCAACATCCTTAATCATCAGGAAAATGCAAATCAAAGCAACCCTAAGATTCTTCCTCACACCAGTCAGAATGACTAAGATGAAAAACTCTGGTCACAGCAGATGCTGGCAAGGATGTGATGAGAAAGGATTGATGGTGGGATTGCGAGCTAGTACAACCACTCTGGAAATCAGTCTGGGAGTTCCTCAGAAAATTGGACATAGTACTAATGAAAGATCCAGCAATACCACTCCTGGGCATATACCCAGAAAATGTTCCAACTGGTAATAAGGACACATGCTCGACTATGGTCATAGCAGCCTTATTTATAATGGCCAGAATCTGGAAAGAAACCAGACGTTCCTCAACAGAGGAATGTATACAGAAAATATGGTATAATTTTTTGCAATTTTTATTAGGTATTTACTTCATTTACATTTCAAATGCTATCCCCGAAGTTCCCTATACCCTCTCCCACCCACCCCCCGCTTCCATAACCACCCATTCCCACTTCTTGGCCCTGGTGTTCCTCTGTATTAGGGTATATAAAATTTGCAAGACCAAGGGGCCTCTCTTCCCAATGATGGCTGACTAGACCATCTTCTCTTACATATGCAACTAGAGACACGAGCTCTGGGGGTACTGGTTAGTTCATAGTGTTGTTCCACCTATAGGGTTGCAGACCCGTTCAGCTCCTTGGGTACTTTCTCAAGCTCCTCTATTGGAGGCCCTATGTTCCATGCAATAGCTGACTGTGACTATCCACTACTGTGTTTGCCAAGCACTGGCATAGCTTCACAAGAGACAGCTATATCAGGGTCCTTTCAGCAAAATCTTGCTGGTGCATGCAATAGTGTCTGCATTTGGTGGCTGATTATGGGATGGACCCCTGGGTGGGGCAGTTTCTGAATGGTCCATCCTTTCATCTCAGCTCCAAACTTTGTCTCTGTAACTCCTTCCATGGGTGTTTTGTTCCCAATTCTAAGAAGGGGAGAAGTGTCCAGATTTTGGTCTTTGTTCTTCTTGAGTTTCATGTGTTTTACAAATTGTATCTTCGGTATTCTAAGTTTCTGGGCTAATATCCACTTATCAGTGAGTGCATATCATGTGAGTTCTTTTGTGATTGGGTTAACTCACTAAGAATGATACCCTCCAGATCGATCCATTTGCCTAAGAATTTCATAAATTCATTGTTTTCAATAGCTGAGTAGTATTCCATTGTGTAAATGTACCACATTTTCTGTATCCATTCCTCTGTTGAGGGACATCTGGGTTCTTTCCAGCTCTGGCTATTATAAATAAGGCTGTTATGAACATAGTGGAGCATGTGTCCTTACTATAAGTTGGAATATCTTGTAAAGTCTGTTCATGGCATTAAAACCCTAAGAAGTTGGTACCAGGAGTGCGGTAATGAAGTGATAGGACTGACCATGCTTTGAAGAATGTGGATTTAGGGACTTTGGATTTGAAAAGCAGTGGAATGATTTAAATGGGGATTAATGGGCCATCCTAATAGGTATGTGGAAGATTTTGTTGCTGGTAGGAATTTGAACTGTACTGACCTGGACCAAGAGGATTCAGAGAAGAATTTCAGTACATAGTGTAAAGATTGTTTTGTGATATTTTGGTGAAGAATATAGCAACTGGATGACATTGTCTAAGGAGTCTGCCTGAGACTAAGGTGAAGAGACTCAGATTAATTGCATTGACAAAGAAAGAATCAGAAATGCCCATCATAGACTTTGTTAACTGGTTTCATCTCATGAAGAGAATTTTAAACAAGCATAGGAAGCTGACAGAGGAAAACAATGAAATCTTTGGTTCATTTATTAAAAGGGCACCAGGAAGTGAAAGGGAATTGAATTCTATGTTCTAGGAGATAACAGATTAAGAGATTTGGGAACAAGATCCTACCCAGCTAAGTTTATATCCACGAATAGTGAAACACCTTCAAACACAGGATACAATGCCAAACAGATTATTGAGTCCAAGTCCAGACCAGGACAAAGTTATAGGTAAAGAAAAGCTTAAATCCTGGCATGGTGATATATAACTTTAATCTCAGCATTACAGGAGAAGGGAGCCATGCAGATCTCTGAATTCAAGGTCAATCTACAGAGACAGTGCCAAGAAAGTCAAGCTTAGGCAGAGAGGGAGTCAGAAAAGAGAACACTGTTAATAGAATAAGGGGGGGGCAGGAATCAGCAGAACATAGCAGCTTCAGCCATGTAGCTCTGGTTTTAGTGTGAAAAATAGAAGGGACTACTGAGACAATTGATGCTGGTTAGCAGGAGCTAAGAAATTAGCAGTGATTAAGAAAAGACCAGCATCACTGAGCTGAAATCTTCAGGGGAGTGTTTACTGAGAGCACAAAGAGCTATGTTGTTGGAGACCAGGTTGAGAAAACCCAGGCATCTTACAACCCAGGCATCTCACAGCCCAGGCATTTTTACAGCATGCAGCTGAGAGCCATATAGTTCTTTGTTAAGAGCCAGTTGCCCCCACTCCCCTCAAGGCTGTTTCATGGGAATCAGCAAGATTCTGCCCCTAAGCAAGCATCAAGGACTGAGGGAGTCTTCTTATATTCCAGAGCTGTCACCTTGGTCTGTTAGAAGAATTTGGACTCTGAGATAAGCTGCCCGATGTTCCAGAGCAGTGACACCAAGGAACTGAGATAAATCACTAAAAGTTTCAAACTCCCAATTAGCCTCCTCATTTGTCCTTCACTGTGCCTCTTTTGATCACTTCCTAACCCCTCTCTGTATTGTATAAAACCTGAGCCTTTTCCTTTAGTAAATGAGACTGTGACAAGCACATGCATGGTCTCCATCTCTCCTTTTATTCCCATTTAAATATAGGTTTGGGATCCCCCTTGAGGACCATGGAATAACTGTCCCGTGGGTTGGGATACTATGTTCCAGAGATAGCCGATGTTCTACAATGTGCTACATCTATAATTGGTAATAGGGAAGAGTCACCCAGGTGGTACTGGTTTGGAAGGCATAAAGGGGTCATGAATAGCATCTGAGACTTGTCACTATGAGAGGCCATGGAAGGTCATTACTGAACGTACAACAACAGTTACAGTCCACAGCCAAGGACTGATGAGGTCAGGCAAAGCATTTGAGGCTTGGCACCATGAAGAGCGGCTATAAGAGGCTACTGATGAAGCCTACTTGCAGGGCAGGGCAAGACCCCAGTGAATTGGATATGCCAGAACCATAGGATTGTCACCAAGAAGAGCAGCAGCAGTGGAGAAGATCAACCTGAGCTTATATTGCTACAAAGAACAAAGCTGGAGAAGTGATGCTAGTCATTTGGAGGAGCCCAGAAGACCATGTATGGATCCCAGACTTTGAAACAAGAAGCTGTAACACTGATGCTGCCTTGGAGACCCCAAAATCTTAGAGATGCTACATCTATTGGCTATCTGTTGAAGAAAGCTGCTAACAAGGAGATTAAGCAGTCCAGGAGAAAGAAGGTTGTTTGAGAAACACAGATGAAAAAGGAGTGCACAAATGAAAACCACTTTGATATCAGACATTGAGATGCAGTGTTTGGAATCTGCCCAGCTGGTTTTCTGTTTTGCTTTCTGGATTACAGTTAAGTGATGAGACAAATCATGAAAAAAGTTGAACTTTGGACTTTTAATATTTGTTCAGAATACTATAGACTATCATTAATTTGAAGACACATGGATGGAACTTGAGAATAACATCCTGAGTGAGGTAACCAAGTCCCAAAATGGCATGCATGGTATATACTCATTGATAAGTGGATATTAGCCAAAAAGTACAAGATTCACACACTACAATTTACTGAAACAAAGAAGCAAAACAAGTTGGAAGGCCAAAGGAGGATGTCTGAATCTCGTGTAGAAGGGGGAAAAATAGTTGGTGGAGGCAGATGGAGGGAGGGAACTGGGTAGGAGAAGGGATGTGGGAGAAAATGGTGGGGTTCAGGATCAGGTGTGGAGAAGGATAGGAGAGATGGATAACTGACCATGAGAATGAATGGAAATCTGTAACAGGCAGGGGTGGGTAGATGTGGGCATCTCAATACAAAAATGCCACCACTCTGCTATAGCATGAGAGGTGGGGTCACTAATTCATCACAGTCAGGCTGACTGGGAGACTGGTCTTTGAGCTGGCTGGGTTGAAGACCTCACATTGATACTCTCCAGCATCCTCCTTCCTCACAGCATGTATCCTGAGTTGGCACTTTGATGGGGACAGGGTCATCCTCTCTGTGAGCTGCAGACTCTGATTGTTGAAGAGCCAACGGATGGAGATCCCGGTGTTTTCTGAGAAGCAAGTGAAGACCACTGAGCTCTGTACTCTAACTGTGCTGTCTGAGACTCTCAGGACAGGCTGTGTCAGAAGCTCTGCAAAGAAATAGAGGGGGGACCAAATGACATTCATCTTTCAGACAGGTCAAAAGCCCCTCTATAGCTCACACTGAATAAAGCATTTAGGAAGGAGAAATTGGAGCTGTGACTATAGATATAACTTGAGCTTTGCATCTGCAACCTACAAACTGTATGATCCTGCTTCAGCCACTGAGGTTGATGTGTATTAGTTTACCTGAAGTAGGACACTCTGTGCATGATCATTGCATTGACTATTAGTTAAAATTAGGTATGAGCAAAGTTCTGACCTGGCGATGGGGGAGCTGCTCTCATCAGCAGCATCTGTTCCACTTAACCTAGGCTGCATTCCTAAGGGTAAGGAGCTGCCTGGAGAACTGTCACCACTGTCCCTTCCCTTGGGGACATTATTTTTCTCTGAGTCTCCCTAGTCCATCAGAACACTTGGCTTCTGTCCTTGCACCTCTCCAATAAGACTCAGGAGAGGGAGGTGCACAGGTGACCTATATTACTGCAGCTGTCATGGTGGTGCACAGCTGATCCTACAGCCTATGGGACTTGGACAGTCAGCCAAGCCTTGTTCCCTGTCAGCTCTGGCAGGAAGTTCAATGCTAGCCCTGAGGAGAAGCTCTCCGGGGACAACTAGAGATGATTCTGGATCCTTGGCTTCCTGATGCTCCTCTTACTGATTCAGTAGTGAGCTGGACCATGGAGGGATGCGGAACTGAAAGGGAAGATAGAAGAGAAAGTGACGAATACATCAATATTGAGACCTTTGTCTTGGTGAAAAGACAGGGTTATATGACCAGAGAAGCTTAGATCACTCGGTGGAGGTGGGTGGGAGTGTCTGCACAAGTCAGAGGGAGGGAACCAATGACCTCCATACCCTAGGTGGACCTAATTGTATGTTGCTTCCTCTGTGGGGATATCTATCCTCGTCTGTCTCCACCCTCACTGTCCTCACAAGCCTGTTCTCCCTTAGAAGATGTGGGCTGCAGGCAAACTTCCTCTCAATTTTTTCCTTCCAATAGACACCCAGGGTTTTTACATCCCAACCACCATTCTGGTCCAGTCAGTACCTGACTTCACTTTAGGCCTTCCTTATCTGTCTTCCAGCCCATTACACATAAGGCTTTGTTAGAAAAAAATCCAATTTGATATTATGAGAAGGTCCAATGCATACACAGGCTCAGATGTGTGTGGGTAGATAGGCACATGTCCAAAGATTTTGCATGTCCAGGTGCTAATGAAATTCTCATATTTGGAGCTACTGACACTGGTTAAAACTCCAGCGTGAATTATCACACAGAGGTGTATGGAGTAGACATGAGTATGGCTGTGTCTGCAGATGCAGGTGTACACTATCCTGAGTGTATGCTTATGGGCAGGTCACAGCACCTAGATGGAGGTCAGAGGTCAACTTGAGAAACCCTTCCTCATCCTTCTGCCTTAGGAGATTCCAATAAGTCTCTGAGCTCCCCTCCTCCCACACAGCCAGGCACTGTCCTCCTCACCAGTGAGCAGGAGACACTACCATGAACTGCAAGCATTGCAGAGTACACAGTGGCCCACCATATTTGCAGCAGCCTGCTCTGCCCTCCCTCTGTGGAGAACAGCATTTGCTCCAGCACTGCCCTCAAGCACAGAAGTCTTCCTCCCTCTGAAATCTGCCTCTACCCAGGCAGGAGCCCTTCCCAGGGTGTTGCTGAGGGTTGTCAGGGATGGGGTCAAACACAAAGCTGATAATCATCTCTGTACCCTGGGGCAGCAACAGCTCACCATAGGACTGCCCTTGTTATGTTCTCCCAATGTGTCCTTTATGACACAGGATCCTAAGCTGTCCTTTGTTCTCAATGCTGGGGAATCTACTCCCTACAGGAAGATGACAGAGATGCCTGTAAGGACTGGAAAAGAGCCTGGTGACTGATGTCTAGGAAAGGAACGGACCCATGCTCACTGGAGTCACCAGTCAAGGTACATTGTTATGAGACCCAGGAGTAATTGTGTAGGGAGTTTCTTGTGACTTTGAAGCAAGAGGTCACCTAGACCCCAGAGAGAGGACAGTGACCACATAAACCTAGGGAGAGTTTCAGAGGGACTCTCAGCATCCTGTGCTACCTGAGCCTCACCTAGGTTCTGCCCATGTCCTTCCTGGGAGGCAGTTATCCTCTGTCGAGGTGATTCCCTATGGGATATGCCAGGGAGAGTCAGGAACCTGGTAACACAGAATGTGCTGACAGAGTAATGTGCTTAGTGGGTCTGAAAGACTGCCCAGGAGAAATGGAGGAGCTAGAGAAAGTACCCAAGGAGTTGTAGGGGGCTGCAACCCTGTAGGTGCAACAACAATATGAACTAACCAGTACCCCCTGAGCTTGAGTCTCTAGCTGCGTATGTAGCAGAAGGTGGCCTAATCAGCCATCATTGGGAAGAGAGGCCCCTTGGTCTTGCAAACTTTATATGACCCAGCACAGGGGAAGGCCAGGGTCAAGTAGTGGGAGTGGGTGGGTAGGGGAGCAGGGGCAGGGGTGGGGTATAACTTTTGGGATAGCATTGGAAATGTAAATAAAGAAAATAATAAATAAATAAATAATAAATAAATAAATAAATAGTCTGCCCAGGAGAACATGAGATCATTAGATGAGGGATGGAGTGAGGCTAAACCCTAAGTGCATAGCTCCTGGAATTGCTTTGCTGAGTTTTCTGCCATTTAGAACATGGCAAGAGCCCCAGGAGACTGGGCAGACTCTGAGGTCTTGGGCTGAGTTACTTCACCATCTAGTGTGCAGGAACGGAATTGCACCTCATTCTGGGTGCTCTTAAGGTAGCAAGTCTGAAATTGTTTGCATGCAGGAGAGAATTCCAGGAGCTACACATCAAAGGACAAATGCTTGCCAGAAGGACCTGTGTCCATTATCCATCATGTTGGAGAAACTGGCCTTGCTGTGAAGTCTCATAAGGCCATCCAAACAGCTAGTTTATGGCCTGGGAACCCTGATTGTCCTCTCCAGCAATGCATTCCTGGATGAGTGTCTGTGGAAGATGTTCATGGGAACTATCATAACAGTGGCTCTCATGGCAGTGCACTGGATGGTGACACATGCCATGACTGGTACTATGTCAGCTGTAACAGGAATCCAAAGCCAACTAATAACATAAACATTTCCCAGTGTCACCTGCAGTCACAGAGTTACATCCAGAGATTTACATTCAGACCTCCCGGTGCTCTGTGTGGGGACTCCACAGCTTCCTCAGCTAGGGCTTATCTGATACACATGGACTCTACATCAAGGATACAGCAATGGTAAGGGGCATAAAGGTCAGGGCAGAGTCTTGCTTCCTTGGGCTGAGTTTATTCAGCACAGGATGGGTAATTCTGCATGAAAAGACAGGTGACAGGTTCTGATCTAGTGCCTCACCCAGTACTAGTTCTGGGGGCTGCAGGCAGAGTAGGAAGTTGCACCCCATGTGCTCATGGCAGTAAGTGCCCACATGCCAATGTGAGGACAAAATGCAGTGGAGGAGAGAGCAGGCACAAACCATTCCTCAGAGTCCAATTATGAAATAGAGTAAGCCACACCCAGCAGTTGGAAGCCATGGAAAGTCACTTACTGTGGACATTGATTTGCACGTGCACTGTTTCAACTTTCACATTGCTGTCTACTGTTATTAGTGTGTACAACCCAGAGTCTTTCTCAGTCAGATCCTGGAGCAGCAGGGATCCATTAAGGTATCCAATCTCTCTTCGGCTGTATGATTGCCCAATGAGCATGGAATACCTTGCTTTGCTATATTCTACAATTTTAAAGTATGGAGTGCTATCTACACCTTTGTACCAGGAAAAGGCTTGTGGATCTTTTGGCACATTATGGACTTGGAGAAAAATACTTTCTCCTTCAGCAGCATGCCGAGTCACTGGATCGATCCTGAGTTGGACAGAGTGAAGAGTGTCACAGCACGGGTAAAGGGAGGCTGGAACGAGAAAGATCATCACATGGAATCATTGTGCTTGGTGGAAAGATGGTGACCTACATCCTGAGCAGATGGATTCTTCACTCAGCATAGACAGGCATGTGAGTGTGTCTATCCCACCTGGTAGAAGTCAACAACATGGCTTTAGTGTGACAGAATCTATCATTTCCTCTGCATGGAGCTCTCTCCTCAGTGTCTCCATGGCTGCCCCCTCACTGCCCTCAGTCAGACACTGCACACACTCATGCACACTGTGCTTTGAGATGATGCCTCCCTCTGACCTTGGTCACTGCACACCCTGCATATTCACTTTCTGACTTCTCTCATTTCCTTTGTACCTGCACTCAACCTTTAACCTCATTTTCCACATGATCTTCCTGCTCTGCCGGCAGCCCCCAGGACTAGGGCTGGGTGAGGGCTTGGAGCAGGCTGCCCTTCTTAGCAGGCCCAGGAATTATGCTGCCAGGCTTTTTGTCAACTTGACACAAGACAGAGTCATTTTAAACAGGGAGCCTCAACTGAAAGCACAAATACCAGAATGGCCACTAGGCAGGTCTATAGCACATCTTTTAACTGGTGATTGATATGGGAGGAATCAGTCCACTGTGAGCATTTCCACTCCTGGGCTCATGGTCCCATGTGAACTAAAACCAGGATGAGCAAAATGTGAGTACACAGGGAGGAAGCAGCACCTTTCCATTCTGTCTAAAACTATGCTGGGTTACTTTAGTTTCTTCTGATGTTTTTTGTTTTGTGAAGTTTTGTTTATTATGAAACTCTGTTTAGTGATAATAAATACACTGGATTGATATAGACAATGAAAAACCATTGTTCACTGTGTGCACAGAGCAGGAGTAAGTGTCAAGTCCTGTAAAAATGTAATCTAGGGTATTTTTAATCAATACTGTGACAGACAACAAGGGCCAGAGCTTCCAGGTGCTCACCATTCCATACGAATTACACACTTTCCTCGTGTGCATTGCAAGACCCTCAACAGACAGAGCATTCTGGAATCTTAGGTCCTCTGATATACAAGGGGGTATCAGAAAGCAGAGTCTTACCCATGGGCATTTCTCTCCTGAATGTGTGTCCTGCACATGGGTCAAACCCTAAAGTGGGGAAAAAAATTGCAGACAGGAGGCAGTCCATGCTAGCAGTGATAGTGCTCTTGGTAGAAGCTCTACCCAGCACTGAACGATCACAGAGAATCACTTACTGTCCACCTGAAGGTAAATGTGTGCTAATTCCATTTTCTGGTATCTACTCAGAGTTTGTAGGGTGTAAAATCCGGTGTCTTTCCAGGTGACATTCTGGAGCAGCAGGGACCCATTGCTGAACACTGTCTCTCTACCGCTGTGGGCAGGGCCTGGATCACTTAAATTCTTGAGTGTTCTGTGTCGGACAATCTCAGCCTTGTTAATCAAAATCACCCCTTGGTACCAGAAAAATAATTGAAGATNCTCTGGAAGATTGTGAACACGGAGAAGAACGCTTTCTCCTTCAGCAACGCTGAGCGGCACTGATTCAATAGTGAGCTTGGCAGGGAAGGAAGGACGCCCACAGGTGAAATGAGAGGCTAGAAGGGAAGAGAGATCCATCAATATTAGGACTTTTTTATTTGACTAAGATGGCACCCTGGGTCCTGAGCAGCTGTGTCCATAGCTCAGCTGGGGTGTGTAGGTGAGGGTCTCCCTGCTCTACTTGGTGGTGGTCACCACATTACCTCCCTGTGCTCCATGTCCCTCACTTGTCATTTCCTCTGTATGGTGCTCTCTCCGTGGATAGGCGTCTACATGGCCCTGCTTCATTCCCCTCAGATCCCTGCTCACACTCAGTGTAGATGGGGTTGGAGTTCTGCCTCCTGACCTCTTCCCCAGCAGACCTGGCTTCACGCTCTGACTCTTCTGCTGTGCTTCTGTTCCTTTAATAGTTCACTCCAACACATGATTCACCTTCTAGCTTTAGTCACTGCTCTGTCTTCCAGTCCACTAGGACTAGAGAACTGTAAGAATCAATAGTGTGCTCATGTTTTTCTTAGAGAAAGTCTGCCTAAAACACATTAGATATCTGTGGGGAAAAAAATGAATGATTGAATGAATGAATGATGTCTCAGGACCATATAAGATAATGGTCACATTCATATGTTTGTGGCGCAGTGTTCAATAATTTCATTACGTTTGTTTTTTGTTTGTTTGTTTGTTTTTGTTCTGTTATATTCAGGGGGAATGCATGTGCAGGCAAACACTTGCCCAGGAGATCATGCCTTTCTGTATGGGTGTTTCTCAGTGGGTGGTGGTGGTTGCAGGACACCTTCCCTAGGTGCAGGTCAGAAGAAAACTTGTATTCACTGCTTCAAATGTTGTCAGACAGGAAAGTAAACGCAGATATCCAGAGCCATGTCATTGATCAACACCAAGGGGGGGGGGGTTATTTGGGACATCTCATCTGAGAACATCAGTTTTGAGAACACTGTGCTCATGCTGATTAACTGTTGGTGACAACACTCTCCTCCTCCCCCTACTTCTTCACCAAGAATCTCCTGCTGCTGCTGCTGCTGCTGCTGTTGAATGTCTGTCCCACTGTGGCTTCTCTCCTACAAACCCTGAGACTCCTCTCAGGTCATTGAGTTCCTGAGGAAACTCCAAAGAATAGCTGAGTCCTCTCAGCTTACACTCTGTAAAGTGTGGGCTCCTCACCCAAGATCAGGAGGCCCAGATAGGTGATACAAAATTTGCAGAGAGTACACAGGGAGCTTCCCTGGATTCTGGCCTAATATGTCCTCTATCTGTATAATATCTGGTACAGCCCAGCTCCCTCATTCCTCATATAGCCTCAGGCTCCTCCCAGACAGAAGCATCTTGCAGAAGGCCATGGGCTGTGGGTGGGTAGCTCTGTGTTCTCTACCCTGTGCAGTCTATGGACTACCCACCAACCCTCTCCTCTTGACTCTTTCTGTTTAAGCCCTCCAGAGTACACAGTGACTGACAACCTTCTGAGTATCTCTGAGCACTGAGACAACAGCAGCTCAACCAGGGGTAGCCCTCAATTGTGTTCTTATCCTGGGTCGGTCAGCAACAAAGAGCTAGCCCCTGCACTCTCTGAGCAACGCAGAATCCCAGATGGGCACCCAGTCTGCCCTGTGTTCTCAGTGCTCTGGAACAATGGGATTTGCTCTCAGGAGGAAGAAGACAGATGTGTGTGAGGGATCCAAAGGGACCAGCTGAGGGGTGAGTGGGGAAGAGGACAGATCATTTTCACTGAAGGCACCAGGCAGAATACTGAAGGAGGAGAAAGGCCCAGGAGCAGAAGTTTTAGGAGCCCACAGCCTGAGTGTGTGGGAGGATGTGACCAGAGTCCTAGAATGGATGCTATGGGCTCCATCATCTCATGCAGGGTTTCAAGATGGTGCTCACACTTCCTCTGCAGGCTGAGCTGTATCTTATGTGGTCCCTGTGCTCACTGGCCTTTCTGAGATGCCTTAAAACTCTGTCTAAATAATTCCCGTAGGACACCTTTTCATTCCAAGAGAAAATACATGTCTGGAATGAGAACATGAACCGCTGACAGGGTAACAGGTACAGAAAGCAGCTAAAAGATCTAAGGAGACTATGACAGTGACTTCCAGGTATACAGGCAAGAGATAAAAGACAAGATACAAGGTGAGGCCCTGACTCAGGCAAATAGGTTTATTAGGATTCCTTGAGTGTCAACAGGCTATGTCTGCTCTTCACTGTGATAACTGCAGCTCTTGTCTGGGGAACTGTCCACCATTGCAGCCTGTCCCATTTGCTTATAGGAAAGAATGAACTGACCCCAAAAGAAAAGAACTTATCAGTAGGATCTGTGTCTTCTCTCCCTCCCTGATGGGACCCTGGCCTTTCTGGAAGGCTCTTAAGCCCATCAGTACAATGGGTTAATGCCCTGCTGTGGTCTCCCTCTGGGTCACTAAGATGACTAAGATGGTTCCACATGGAGCAAGACATTGACTACAACAAGCATTCTACTCTGCAGACAGAAAGTCAAGATCCAACCCAAGCACAAAGCTTCTCAGGGCCAACAGGAGTTGAGGCTGGAACAGAGGTGTGGAACCAGGGGTTTCTGGAACTCAACTCTGTAAAATGCCCATGGCTTCCACAGGCCCTTCTTTCTTCCCTCAAGAACTTTCTCAAGGATGGTTTCCTATGAAGGACCCCAAGAGTCTAGACAGAGGCTGATGTCCTTGGCTGATTTGCACACCCTGCATTCAGGTTTCTCCAAGGTTAAATCAAAGGAAAGATTCTGCCCAACTGACATTGTTCTCCACCATGTGTGTTCTGCTCTAAATTTTCAAGCTCCAAAATGGAGACAAAATACAGAGGAAAAGGAGACATAGGTCAGGCCTGATATTTCTATGCCTAGTGGAAGGACCCAACCCAGCACCTAGAGTTCATAAAGAATTACTTACAGTACACGTGAAGGAATGTGGATGTATTTGATACCAGTTCTCCATGCTTACTTTTGGTTCGAAGAGTATAATATCCTGTGTCCTCCTGGGTGACATTTTGGATCCATAGGGACCCGTCGCTGTACAATATTTCTCTATCGCTGTAGTCAGGCCCTGTCATACTTGTGTTATAGTCCAGTAAATGCAGTGCGATTGCAAGCTTCCAATTTGTCAGGCCTCTGTACCAGGAAAAGGCTAGAAGATTCTCTGGCAGATTGTCAACTTGTAGAAGAACACTTTCTCCTTCAACCACTTGGAGTGGTGAATGGATGGTGACTCTGGCGGTGGTGGACAGGAGCCAGCAGGTCAAGAGAGAGGCTAGAAGGGAAGAGAAATAAGCCACCAATCATGATCAGGTATGAGTATCCCTCAGCTTATGCCTATAGGTAGGGGTGTGCTAATAATGGACATGAGCAGCATGACCTCCATGCCCTCAGAGGCTCACAGGATGTCATTTCTGCTCTGTGGAATCCTCTACTCAGGTGTCCCCATATCACTCTTCATATAAAGAGTGTCTGTTGTGAAGAGAATGAACTCTCTAACAGCCTCCTCCTCTTCCTCTTACTCCTACGCCTCCACTCCTGCGCACAATCCTCACTTTCTGAATTGTTTTATATTTTATTTCAGTTCTATTAAACCATTGATTCTCTCCTCTGAATACTCTGATTTCTGGTTCACTAGAAAAGGCTTTGTGAAGACAGCCATTGGAATTATCTTTTTTGGAATGTTCAGTTCCTGAAAATAATGAGGGTGAAGAGAAAGGGTAAAAACAAAGGAAACAGGAAGAAAGTAAAGAAGGAAGGAAGAAAATAAGGAAGGGAGGAGGGAAGGAAGAGAGAGAGAGAAAGAGAGAGAGAGAGAGAGAGAGAGAGAGAGAGAGAGAGAGA
>NW_018393904.1:11219-34733 GCF_900095145.1 Mus pahari | reverse complement strand
AGGAAGGAAAGAAGAAAGAAAGAAAGAAAGAAAGAAAGAAAGAAAGAAAGAAAGAAAGAAAGAAAGAAAGAAAAGAAAGACAGACAGACAGAAAGAAAGAAAGAGAAAGAAAGAAAGAAAGAAAGAAAGAAAGAAAGAAAGAAAGAAAGAAAGAAAGAAAGAAAGAAAGAAAGAAAGAAAGAAAGAAGGAAAGAAGCAAAGAAGGAAGGAAGGATATCTGCATGGATTCATCTGTGCAGTTCCTGTATTTGGAGAAAATGACAATCATTATATTCAAGTGTGAGTTAATTATTATGATTGTATGTGTGGGTTTCTGAAGGCTTGTGTCTCAGTGTGCACATTGTGGGTGCATGACACACACCTGTGTGGAGGGCAGAGCAGAGCCTGCAAGAGCCTTTATCTCCATCTGCCCTGTGAGAGCAGAGGAATGAATTCAGAATGATGCCAGGAGCCATGGCCTCAGCCATGGCCTTGTGGATATTTTCTAGCTTACATAAACAATCCTGAGAGAATGTTCGAGGTCATAACAGTAAGAAATGTTTGTGAGTAAAGAGGACACTGTGACCATTGGTTCCAGGAGCTGAAGATTGCCACCTGACCTTCAGAGAGCCCCTGGGCTCTTCCCCCTCCCTTACACCATTCTCTTGATTAAGCTTATATTGCCACTCCTGAATAAAGTTTTCAGAGCTTGATCAGTATGATTAACTTGCTCTCATTCTTACTGTCCCTTTCCCTCCCACTCTCTCACTCCTTTGCCCTGGATCCCTGCCAATTATCCCTGCAGGTTGAGACAGACTGGCACATCTCCATATACTGAATTGTCTTGCTGGCCCTCCAAGGATTGACTCTTATTTGGAGATTCACCCTTTCAAGTTGGGGACCATTGGGATTCCAATGCTAGTCAATGTGACTGATTTTGAATAGGGGCGTTTGAGGATTTTCTCTCCCCTCATCAGCTCCTGTCTGCTCAGACCTTCCTCCTGCTGAGCCTCTGTCCCTCACCACACAAGTCTTCTTCAGACATCTTCTATACAGAATATTTTTGGTTTCTGAGTTTCCCTTCCCACACACAATCGGATAGTTGGAACACTTACCTGTGAGGAGGACCTTCTGCCAGGAGGTACACACTTTGCTGAAAAGTTCACAGGACACCTCCATATCTCTTCTCACTATACTGTCCTTTCTCTGAAGAGACCTTCAGCTCCTACAAGGTACCTGGCCTCTACCATCCTTCCTCCTTCTGAGCTGAGTTTTATCTCAGGCAGGAGCACTTCCCAGAATTCTATGGGCTGTGTGTGGTGGGGTCTGTGTCCACAGCACTGCTCAGTCACTTCTACTCTCAGTGCTACCCCGCATCTTTCTCACATTTTCTCTCTTTATGTTTCTTCTCCAACAAGACCTTGAGCAACAAGGCTGATAAACATCAACATGCCCTCAGAGAATAACGACTCATCCAGGGGCTGACATCTGCTGACTCCTGGACATGAGTCTATCAGCATGAAAGAGAGAACCTCTATCTTTCCTATGTGTCCCTGAGATACACAGACACAGATGAGCTCCCAGTATGCCCCGTGTCCTCAGTGCACTGGGAAGATAGGATTTCTAAGCATGAAGGTGACACAGATGTCAGTGAGGTGTGATGGCTGGGAATGAAGGTAAACCCTTTATCACTAATTTAACCAGTTAAGTTCCTAACAAAAGACAGAAGCCAGGATGGAGCTGTGTGAGGAGTTTCATGTTCTTGGTGTTGGGGAAGAGGGGACTTGTGTGTTCTGGAAAGGACTGTGGCCTCCTCACCTATGGACTGTTTCCAGGCAACCTTCCAGCATTATGGGTTGGTTAAACTGTGTTTTGACTGAGCCCAACTGCTCTCTGGTCTTCCTGGGTCACCTATGCCCTTTGTCTGGGTGATCCTTCAGCAAACGTCCTGTCTTCCCCTTGGAAGATGCAAGGAGAGAGAGAAACTACAGGATGCCCAGAGAAAGGGGTGTTCATAGACACAAGAAACAGAGCATGTTCTTAAAAGGGGGATCCAGGTTAGTAATGATGGGGATGGAAAGCAGTCTCCTAGGCAAGGTCATAGCTCAGGAAAACATTTGAGTGTTGAGTGACAGCCACACAAAAGAAAACACAACTTCCTGTCTTTAAGTGGGCTCTGGAGTAGTGGAATTCTTCAGAAATACTTGAGGAACTCTTGGCAAAGTTATGGAGTCAGATCTAACTGTTCACTTGCTTTCAATTCTTGGAAAAGATATCCCCTTAAGCAGCTGATGACCAAGATTACCATCAGCTTCTCCCTGATTCATAGAAACCTGAGAAGGTTCCAAGGTGGAAACACTGCATACTTAGCTGGAGACAGAGAACTTGTGCTTTACATCTATCACCTGTGGACTGTGTGAGGCTCATGTGGCCACTGTGTTCCCTGTGTCTCAGTTTCCCAGCAACAGCAAAATAANGGGGAAAATGTTGCAGTGTCTACAAGGTAACCTTAAATATGAACAAGGGCCTGACATTGGGGCAAGACGGCTGTCCAGATAAACAGGGTCAGCTACCATTTGTTCCAAGGAAAGAATTCTTTAGAGTTACTCCCTGAGGACATGAATCATCAAGGGGACCTATGAACTCTGACCCTCTCCTAGGGACCCTGACCTTCCTGTGAGGTCTCATAAGCCATCACAAGAGTTAACTGATGGCCTGGGCACCTGTACAGCTGTGTGCTCCATTCTGTGTCACAGAAGGAGATGCCCAGTGACCCTGCAGCATAATGGATTGGCTGTGCTATGTGTTGGATGAGCAAAGTTCTTGATGATCTTCCTGGGTCAGCTCTGCCCTATGTCTGGGTGATTCCCCATCAGCAATTCTGTCTTATGCTATGGGAGATGACAGGAGGGAGGAGACTTTCAGGTTTCCTACAGAGAGGGTTCTTCTCAGACACAAGAAACAGCAAGGTCTAAGGAGGGAGATACAGGTTAGGAAGGACAGGAATGGAAAGAAGTCTCCTAGGCAAGGTCTCCTAACTCAAGGAAACAATGGTCCTAGTGTTGAGTGAGCAACATGATATCACCCCATGGATTTCTCTGGGAGAAATATAGACTCATGCCTAGGGCTACAGCAGGGGTATTCAACACCAAAAATATAACCTGTTCTGATCCCTTCTGCACAGATGGGATGCAGGGACCATCATCATGCTCACTGGGTTCTGCAGAACTCCTTTTTCCTTTTAGTGAAGGGTGAGTCTAGGCAGGCTTCCAGGTTCTCCCTGGCAAGTCCTGGACTAAAGTTGGATGAAGTGTGCATCCAGAGGATGAGGCCCCTTGGGAGGAGCCTTGTGCTTACAAAATGACAGTGGAAAGATGTTATGGTTAGTTTCTCTTCAAACTCAAACGGAAGTACAGTAATGGAAAGGGGGTGCACCTGTACTCACTGGACCCCTACTGAGGACAGGGAACATAACAGTGATTTAAATGGAAGTGCCAACTGCTCTTCCCTGTACACTGCTCCAGGTCTCTTTCTCCTACTGTGATAGAAACACTGTGAACAGAAGCAGTTCAGGAGAGCAGAGCATGCATTTCCTGTACAGATCTGGGTCATAGTGTAGCCCTGAAGGAAGTCAAGGGAGAAAACATGCTGCTTGCTGACCCATTTGCTGGCTCATGTCTGGTTCATGCTTAGCTAGCTCTCTTATACAACCAAGGACCATCTGCCTTGGGATGGTGCTGCCCACAGTAACCCTGGGCTTCCTGCATCAGTTTAGCAATCTCTCTCAGACATGTCCACAGCCAGAGCTGATAAGGAAATTATTCAGTGTAGACTGTTCACCCAGGTGACTTCTGGCTGTGTCAAGGTGACAGTTAAAACTAACAAGGACACTGTATTGAACTGTCAAGTCCTCCTTCTCCAAAGGGAGACACCACAGGAAGTTCCCTGTCTCCAAGTGAGTGTCCCTCTCTCTCTGCAGACATCACATGTGCTGGAGTACACAAACAGACACTCAGAGCCAGGATCACTCAAGGGAATCTACATTTGGTTGGTTTCATTCTTCCAAGTTCACAAAATTTTAGCTCAGATATGCCCTGGTGAAAACCAATGACATTCTGAATAGTAAGTAAAGGGCGTCTTAAAAGGATCAATAGCATCCTGACTCGGGACAGGCCTCCCAGGCACAATCATCCCCCTGCCTCTTCTGGCTCCACTGGACTCAGAGTAGAAGCCAATAACCAGCTGAAACAAAAAGGAACTGTGAGAATTTGGGGTAAAAATCATGAGCATGGATCCAAGTTCTGAGTGATTCTTCAGGGTCATGGAGATCATGAAAGTGAATGGAGGGGACAGGAAGACATTAGTATGTGACACAATGATCTTAAGTTCACCATTCCCCTTGGAATTTTTCTCTTACCTGAGAGAATATCTCTCTTTCTCTCTCTCTCTCTGTCTCTCTCTNTGTCTCTCTCTCACTCTCTCTGTCTCTCTCTCTCTCTCTCTCTCACTCTCCTTCTCTCACTCCAACACTAATTCAGGGTCATCCAGGAGAAATCAGAGATACAGGAAGAAATGGAAGAGACAGAGCTAGACCTCGTGAGACAATTGGAAACTGTTTGTGACCATGGCCTTGACCAGGAAAGTAATGTCTGTATCTATTCAGAAATCCAAGGCATCATCCCAAAGCTCAGTGCTGACATTTCAATAATCCATTTACCAAGACCTATAAGTTTCATTCCCCGTGGTCCTATTGAGGCCAATGGTCTAGTTATAGACAAGGGGAATATAGGATCCATTAGTAGGAGTGTTGTTGCTGGAATAAAGATCATTGGCAGCAAGACTGGGGCTTCCCAATGATAATCCAAGACTAACAAGCAAGATGGTGGGAGGCTGCATGGCAAGAGAGGTTGAGGTTTGACACTGGATGGTAATGAATGCCTGAGGGGAATATCAGCAGGACATCTGAGCCATTGGAGCAAACAGAATAAACCCACATGTGATGTCAGCACAGGAAATGTGAAATCCTGGTCTATAAAAAGATATCATATGTGTGCTATAACATAAGTTAAATAAGTCCCAGTCAGAACTAGGGTGCAGCTTTGTAAAAGAGTACTCATGTGGCATGCATGAGCTCTGTTCCCTCACCAGCACACACAGAGAAGAACCACACTAAATACCCACGTGTTCATTAAGTCTGAGTCCACAATGTCCCCTTTACACCATCACCATGAGCCTTTCTAGGCAAGGGAAGTCCCTCCAACCTATTCTAGCTCAATTCTGGGGCTGGCCACATATGCTTGGCCTAGGCCAGGATGTCCTGGCCTTCATAGAGTACAGAGGGTCTGTGTCATGAACAAAGGAATGACCAAGTGTCCTGGCTTCATCCCTCAGTATTTAAACAGTTGTAGCAAGACTGCGATGGAAGTTATTAACACAATTAATAATTAATATGATTAACACTGTTATCCTCACAGTTAATGTCCAGGATGAGTGGGTCATTGTAGATAACACTCAGTGGGTTCCAGGTTTTACTTTCTGAGGATCCTGTGTCAACTGGGACAAGAATAAGTGGGAGCCCTGCTATCCTTAGCTTTACCCTGCCGATGGCTGAGAGGCTGTGACCATTTCCCATTCACAGGTAGGTTTATTCTGACTCTCAGGTTCATGCTTTAAGGCTACCATATTCACCCTCCCTGGGGTTAGAATTGTCACTGCTAATGAGGTCATTGGATAGCAGTGCTGTGCAAACATCATAAAAAAACAAGGTCCCTGTGGGGTGTCTGATGTTTACAAAGGTCTCCTTCATTCACTGTTGGTCTCTGTACACTCCACCCCTAATCCATATCCTTCAAGAATCAAGCAGAAGGACCTGAGTGGTCAGACATGTTGAGTTTCCTGTGTTGTGTGGGAGAAAGTCTTTGTCATATGGGAGCTGAGCTACAGAGATGGATGGTACAGACCTAGGACCAGGAGTCATAATCCCAGGGTCTCTCCTGGAACTAAGTGATTCACTGTCTCCCTTGCACCATGAAGCTATGTCCATCCAGCTACACTGACCACTGCTGAGCCTGGGCCAGCACCCTCAAAGACTTTGCTTTCCAAGGTTGCCCTAGAGATCAGACGTAAGAAGACTGCACATGACACAGGAAACCGTGTGTGCTGCAGAAGGAACATAGCTTCTTGGACAGGGTCCTTTTGGGGCCTTCATCTTCAGTGAGGAGTCAGAACTGAACTCCAGACCTCTGCACACATTCCCCACCAGAGGAGACTCAGCTTCCAGACCTGACCACAGGACCAGGTGAGATTGCCATCTTGTATCCTCCGTCCCTCAGAGATCAGTCTGCACAGAAGAGTGTGCAAGCTTCAGAAGCAACATAGCTTCTTGGACAGGGTCCCTATCAGGCCTTCGGCTTCATACAGGAGGCAGAGCTAAGCTCCAGACCTCTGGGAATTTTCCCTGCAAGAGGAGAGCTTGCCTGCAGAGAGTGCACTGACCACTGAGAATCAGGAGAGAGTTGGAATCCAAGGAGTGCTGACAGAGGCTAACAGAATCACAGGAGAAACAAGCTTCAGCCAGAGACAGCTATAACAACTAACACCAGAGACTACCAGATGGTGAAAGCAAACTTAAGAAGCATACTAACATCTACGGTAATTGAGAGTTTAGCTGGGTATACTAGTCTGGGCTGGTATCTGTGTTCTCTTAGGATCTGTATAACATCTGTCCAGGATCTTCTGGCTTTTATAGTCTCTGGTGAGAAGTCTGCTGTAATTCGAATAGGTCTGCCTTTATATGTTACTTGACCTTTTTCCTTTACTGCTTTTAATATTCTATATTTATTTAGTGCATTTGTTGTTGTGATTATTATGTGTTGGGAAGAATTTCTTTTCTGGTCCAGTCTATTTGGAGTTCTGTAGGCTTCTTGTGTGTTCATGGGCATCTCTTTCTTTAGGTTGGGGAAGTTTTCTTCTATAGTTTTGTTGAAGATATTTACTGGCCCTTTAAGTTGAAAATCTTCATTCTCATCTACACCTATGATCCTTAGGTTTGATCTACACATTGTGTCCTGGATTTCCTGGATGTATTGAATTAGGATCTTTTTGCATTTTGAAATTTCTTTGATTGTTTTGTCCATGTTTTCTATGGATTCGTGTGCATCTGAGATTCTCTCTTCCATCTCTTGTACTCTGTTGCTTATGCTCGCATCTATGGTTCCTGATTTCTTTCCTAGGACCTCTATATCCAGAGTTGCCTCACTTTGTGATTTCTTTATTGTTTCTACTTCCATTTTTAGATCCTGGATGGTTTTGTTTAATTCCATCACCTGTTTGGTGGTGTTTTCCTATAACTCTCTAAGGGATTTTTGTGTTTCTGCTTTGAGGGCTTCTAGATGTTTACCTGTGTTTTCCTGTATTTCCTTCTTAAAGTCCTCCATCATCATCATGGGAAGGGATTTTAGATTTATGCCTTGCTTTTCTGGTGTAATGGTGTATCCAGGACTTGTTATGGTGGGAGAGTTTGGGTCTGATGCTACCAAGTAACCTTGGTTTCTGTTGCTTCTGTTCTTATCCCTGTCTCCTGCCATCTGATTATCTCAAGTGCTTGCTGCCCTCAATATATCTGATTGGAGCCTGTCCTTCCTATAATCCCAGTTGATTCAGGACTCATAAGAATCCATATTTCTCTGTGATCCTTTGATTGTGGGCTCCTGTGAACCTGATATTCTGAGTGTGTCAGAGTTCTTGGCAGTCAAGATTCCTCTGAGACCCTGAAATACTGGTGTGACCCAGCTCCTATTATCCTGGGATCCTGTTATCCTAAGATCCTGGGCATGTTACAGTGCCTGGAAGTGGTGTCTTCTTTTGGGGCTGTCTGGTTTGGTCGAAACCAAGGTAAACCAGTACTGATCAAAAGGAACCCAAACCTCTGGCCAGAAAGGGGGCCAGTGTACTTGTTCCTGCTGTCACAGGCCCATCACAGTTGGATTAGAACTGATGTTCTGTTCCACTCACCAGTGATCCTAAGATCGTGTGGAGAGTCCTCTGGGGACTGTGGGGGTGTCTGCCAATTCTGCACCCAAGGTGACCCTGACCCGGTGCTGGTGCCTACCAGAAAGGACTTGTGCCCTTGGTCAGGCTGGTTTTCTGCTTCCCTACTGCTGTCTCAGTTCCCACATGATTAGATTGGAACCAATGTTTTGTTCCACTTGCCAGTGATCCTAAGATCATGTGGAGAGTCTGCTAGGGACTGTGGGGGTGCCTGTTGATTCCACACCATAAGTAACCCAATGCTGGTGCCTACCAGGAGGGACTTGTACCCATGGTCAGGCCAGTTTTCTGTTTCCCTACTGCTGTCTTAGGTCCCGTGTGATTGGATTGGAACCAATATTGTGTTCCACAGAAAATTAGACATAGTACAACCAGAGGATCCAGCAATACCTCTCCTGGGCATATACCCAGAAGATATTCCAACTTGTACTAAGGACACATGCTCCACTATGTTCATAGAAAACTTATTTATAATAGTCAGAAGCTGGAAAGAACCCAGATGTCCCTCAACAGAGGAATGGATACAGAAAATGTGGTACATTTACACAATGAATTACTACTCAGCTATTAAAAACAATGAATTTATGAAATTCTTAGGCAAATGGATGCATCTGGTGGAGATCATCCTGAGTGAGGTAACCCAATCACAAAAGAACACACATTATATGTACTCACTGATAAGTGGATATTAGCCCAGAAATGTAGACTACCCAAGATACAATTTGCAAAATACATGGAACTCAAGATGAAGGAAGACCAAAATGTGGATACTTTGATCCATCTTAGAATGAGAAACAAAAATACTCATGGAAGGAGATACAAAGACAAAAATTAGGAGCTGAGATGGAAGAAAGGACCTTCCAGAGACTGCCCCTCCTAGGGATCCATCCCATATACAACCAGCAAACCTAGACTCTATTGCATATGCCAACAAGATTTTGCTGTCAGGACCCTGGTATAGCTATCTCTTATGAGGCTATGCCAGTGCCTAGCAAATACAGAAGTGGATGCTCACAGTCATCTATTGGATGGAATACAGGGCTCCTAATGAAGGATCTAGAGAAAGTACCCAGGGAGCTAAAGGGGTCTGTAACTACTTAGGAGGATAAACAATATGAACTAACCAATAACCCCTAGAACTGTGTCTCTAGTTGCATATGTAGCAAGGATGGCCTAGTCATCCATCAGTGGGAGGAGAGGCCCTTGGTCTTATGAAGATCAGATGCTCCATTACAGGGGAATGGCGGGGCTAGGAAGTGGGAGTGGTTGGGTTGAGGAGCAGGGCAGGTACCTATCTTACTGATATTGAATTAAGCCTTATGCATTTTGCATCAAGAATGGTTTCTCTCAAGTTATTAGGGTGTTAGCTCATCCCGGGACTGGAGCAAGGGTCTCCCTGGAATGGGGGTTGTCAGTTGGGAGCTTGTCTTAGATATTGTGGCCACCCAAATTCTCTGAGACCCATCTTGGAGGTAAGATTCTGTCTTTGTCTATATCTTTATCTGCCAGCTGTGTCTGAATTCAGTATTTTGGGTTTGCAAATGTCTGAGCTTGTGAGAGCAACGAACTCCCTGTCCAGATGGAAGGGAGGGTTATCGACAGACTTGTCTGGGGATAACAAACTGCCACCCTGGAAGACATCCCAGGAGGTCTGAGGGAGCTCCAGGGATGCCTGGAGATTTCCCATCTGGGTGCCGAATTGGAACCTGAATCCGTTATGGAAAGGAGAGATTTTGTGACCACTCAGTCTTTTCTCAGTATTAGAAGTCTCAATCTTGGTCTCAGTTTTCATAGTTTTTTGTGTGTTTTCTTTGTCTCCCAGTACGTGACTTGGACGATGGGATAGACCATTACCATCCCCCTTGACTCTTGACCATTGGACTGAAATTAAGGCTCACAATCTATCTGTAGATGTCAAAAAAGGACCCTGGAGAACTTTCTGATTTTTGGAAAAGCCAACTTTGAATGTTGGTTAGCCTCTGGAGGCCACACTTAACTTGATTGTATTTTCTGCTGTTAAAAATATTGTTTTGCAGAAGAGACCTGGGTCTCATCCCAACCAAGCACCCTACATTTTTGTCTGGGAAAACCTAGCTCAAGAACCCCCATCTTGGCTGAAACTTTGGATTCAGAAAAATAAGCCAGGCTCCTGAAACCTAACTCTCCGTGACTCAGAAGAAAAAACTAAGGCAGAAATGGTGGAGCCTGAACTGCCACCATCGGCTCCTCCTAAGATCTACCCTGAAATCAAGGAACCTCCAGAATCATTTAACACACCACCCACAACCAACACCCCCTCAGATCCCTCAACAGGGTGTTGTGTGAAGAGCAGCAGAGGGACCAGATGCTGGAACCTGAAGCTGACAAGCCCAGAGCCCAGAGGGAGCAGATTCAACTACTGAACTGCCTCTACATATTTATGGCCCCCCACCAACGAACCCCTGACAACTGCAGCCCTTTAAATATTGGCACTTTTCCTCCTCTGATCTCAATAATTGAAAGACAAACCATGCCTCTTTCTCTGAAAACCCCTCTAGCCTGACTAATCTAATGGAATCTCTCATGTTCTCTCATCAGCCCACTTGGGATGATTGCCAGCAGCTTTTACAGGTCCTTTTTACCACAGAGGAAAAGGAAAGAATTCTGCTGAAGGCATGAAAGAATGTGCCTGGGACCGATGGACAACCGACGCAACTCCAGAATGAAATAGATGCAGGCTTCCCCTGAATCGTCCTAACTGGGACCTAACATGCCGGAAGGTAAGGAGCGGCTGACAGTTTTCTGCTGGGCTCAGGGGGCGGGTCTAAAAGGGGCCAACAGGCACCCCACCAATTTGGCCAAAGTAAGAGAAATCCTAAAAGAGGAAAAGGAACCCCCAGCTGTGTTTTTAGAGCACCTCTTAGAAGCATACAGGTGCTACACCCCCCTTTGATCCTACATCAGAAGGCCAACAGGTGGCAGTTGACATGGCCTTCACTTGGCAGTCTGCTTCTGACATTAGGCGAAGGCTGCAATGCCTAGAAGGTCTGCAAACGTTGTCTTTGCAAGACCTGGTTAAGGAA
Source organism: Mus pahari (assembly GCF_900095145.1). Taxonomy (NCBI): domain Eukaryota; kingdom Metazoa; phylum Chordata; class Mammalia; order Rodentia; family Muridae; genus Mus; species Mus pahari. Next base: position 23,643 of record NW_018393904.1, on the reverse strand, counting down.
ACAGAAAGAGTGTACCATAAGAAAGAGACTGAGGAGGAAAAAGAGAAAGAGAAAAGGAGGCTGAGGCAAGAGAATATAAACAAGATAGAAGGCAAGAAAGGAATTTAACTAGGATTTTGGCTGCATTCGCAGGTGATAAGGAAGTTTATAGATAAGGAGGAAGAGATAGAAAACAGGGTACTTGGGCAACACAGGGTCGAGAAGACCTTGGAATCCCGAAGGACCTTCATGACCACCTCTAGATAAGGATCAATGTGCATACTGTAAAGAAAAGGGACACTGGGCAAGAGACTGCCCCAAGAAAAAGACAGACACCAGACTGCCCAAGATTCTCACTTTAGAGGATGATGATTAGGGGAGACATTGCTTGCACCCCCCTCCCTGAGCCTAGGGTAACCCTAACTTTGGAGGGGGCCCCTATGGATTTCCTTGTTGATACTGGAGCAGAATTTTCAGTTCCGAAAGAGCCACTGGGAAAATTAAGAAACAAGAAAACCATAGTTATTGGGGCCAATGGTCAGAAGTCATATTCTTGGACCACTGATAGGAGAGTTGATCTAGGAAGAGACCAAGTAACCCATCCCTTCCTTGTCATCCCTGAATGCCCCACCCCATTATTGGGAAGAGACTTACTATCAAAATTAAAAGCCCAAATAAGCTTCTCCTCGAAAGGAACCACAGTCAGTTGACAAACACACACCTCTATAATTTTAGCTCTAAAATTAGAAGAATAAAGATTATATCAGCCTCCATCCCCACTGAGAAAAGTACTGGAGGGGACCTGGTTAGAAAGATATTCCCAAGCTTGGGCATAGACTGGGGGCATGGGAGAAGCAAAAAGGGTGCCTCCCTTCATTCTGACACTAAAAACTGGTGCAATTCCTATTGGGGTACGCCAATACCCCATGAGCAAGGAGGCCTGAGAGGGCATCAGGCCTCACATTCGAAGATTCTTGGAACTGGGTGTTCTGGTCCCCTGCCAGTCTCCCTGGAACACTCCGTTGCTGACAGTTAAAAAGCCAGGCACTAATGATTATTGGCCAGTGCAAGACCTAAGAGAGGTTAACAAAAGAGTACAAGGTAGTCATCCTACTGTTTCTAACCCTTACAACCTGCTCAGTTATCTCCCCCCTGATAGATGATGGTACATGGTTCTGGACTTGAAGGATGCATTCTTTTGCCTGAAACTACATCCCATAAGCCAGGTAATTTTTGCTTTTGAGTGGAGAGACCCAGATTCAGGACAGGCTGGACAGCTAACTTGGATGTGTTTGGCCCAAGGATTCAAAACCCCTCCTACATCCATCCCATCATCAGCCACCAAACCCAGATACTAATGCACATGCCAGCAAGGTTCTGCTGAAGGGACCCTGATATAGCGGCCTCTTGTGAGGCTATGCCAGTGCCTGGCAAACACAGAAGTGGATGCTCACAGTCAGCTATTGGATGGAACACAGGGACCCCAATGGAGGAGCTAGAGAAAGTACCCAAGGTGTTGTAGGAGGCTGCAACCCTGTAGGTGCAACAATATGAACTAACCAGTACCCCCTGAGCTTGTGTCTCTAGCTGCATATGTAGCAGAAGATGGCCTAATTGGCCATCTTTGGGAAGAGAGGCCCCTTGGTCTTGTAAACTTTATATGACCCAGTGCAGGGGAAGGACCCAAGTAGTGGGAGTGGGTGGGTAGGGGAGCAGGGGCGGGGGGGATATAGGGAACTTTCAGGATAGCATTTGAAATGTAAATAAAGAAAATAATAATAAATAAAAAAACCTCTCCTACCCTCTTCGATGAGGCTGTCCACCAAGACTTAGCCCCATTCAGGTCAGAAAATTTCTCTGATCCAGTCCATTGATAACCTACTTCTTGCTGCCACCTCCGAGCAAGAGTATAGACTGGGGACTGAGAGATTACTGGCAGAATTAGGTGAATTAAGGTACAGGGCATCCACAAAGAAAGTCCAGATTTGCCAGACAGAAGTAACCTATTTGGGTTACACTCTCAGGGGAGGGAAGCGCTGGCTGACAGAAGCTCAAAAAAAGACTGTGACTCAAATCCCTACCCCAACAACCCCGAAGCAGGTGAGAGAGTTCCTGGGCACTGCTGGGTTTTGTAGGTTGTGGATCCCAAGCTGTGCCACCCTGGCAGCCCCACTCTACCCCCTCACTAAAGAGACTGGGACTTTCTCATGGACCCCGATCATCAAAGGGCCTTTGAAGAAATCAAAAAGGCCTTACTCAGTGCACCAGCCTTAGCCCTGCCAGACCTGACCAAGCCCTTCACTCTTTATGTAGATGAAAAAGCAGGGATAGCACAAGGGGTCCTAACCCAAGCCTGGGAGCCATGGAAACAACCTGTGGCCTACTTGTCAAAGAAACTAGATCCAGTAGCCAGTGAATGGCCATCTTGCTTAAAGCCATTGCTGCTGTGGCACTACTTCTCAAAGATGCTGACAAACTGTCTCTAGGTCAATGAACTATAGTAGTCTCCACGCCCTGGAAAGCATTGTCAGACAACCTCCTGACCGCTGGATGACTAATGCTCACATGACCCATTATCAGAGCCTCTTACTAACTGAAAGAGTGAAGTTTGCACCCCCCCCCACTATCCTGAATCCTGCCACCTTGCTACTGGAGGCCGACAACTCCTTACCAGTGCAACAGTGCATGGACATCCTGGCAGAAGAAACTGAAACCAGGAAAGACCTCACTGACCAGCCATGGACAGGGTGCCTCAACTGGTACACAGATGGTAGCAGCTTTGTGGTTGAAGGTAAGCGAAAAGCAAGAGCAGCAGTGGTCGATGGGAAACAAACCATCTGAGCCAGCAGCTTGCCTGAAGGGACGTCAGCCCAAAAAGCAGAGCTGATCACACCCACCGAAGTGTTGCAGCTGGCAGAAGTAAAGAATATCAATATCTACATGGACAGCAGGTACGCTTTTACCATACTCACGTACAAGGGGCAATTTATAAACAGAGGAGGCTACTCACATCTGTTGGAAAAGATCTTAAAAATAAAGAAGAAATCTTGAGCTTACTAGAAGCCATATACTTGCCAAAAAACTGGCCATCATACACAGCCCTGGTCACCAGAAAGGCCAAGATGCCATAGCAAAGGGAAATCAGATGGCTGACCTGGCTGCTAAATAGGCAGCCAAGGAGTTATGATGTCCACGGCTAGAGAGAAAAACAAGGAACCTAAGGACCATTATGAACTCAGAAACACAGACTTTAACTACACTCCAGAAGATCAGGAACTGATAAACAAATTACCTGAGATATCAGGGAATTCTCCCCATGGAGTGGCAAGGACCCAAGATGGTAGGTAGCTCAGTTTTGCCCACCAAGGAAGGTTAACAATATGTAGCTAATTTACACTGGCTCACGCACCTGGGAAATAAAAAGCTCAAGAAAATTGTTAAGAGCTCAAACTACTACATTATAAAATTGTCTGATGTTGCCCAAGATTCTGTTGATAAATGTAAAGCCTGTGCCCTCACCAATAGCGGACACCACAAGAGTGCCCCCGGAAAGCGGCTAAGAGGCGATCGGCCAGGAACATACTGGGAAGTGGATTTTACTGAAGTTAACTAGCCAAATATGGTAATAAATATTTATTAGTTTTTATAGACACTTTTTCAGGGTGGGTTGAAGCCTTTCCCACTAAGAAGGAGACCACCAATGTTGTGGCAAAGAAGATATTAGAGGAAATCTTCCCAAGATTCTGCATCCCTAAGGTAATTGGATCAGACAATGACCCTGCCTTCGTTGTCCAGGTAAGTCAGGGACTGGCCATTCAACTGGGGATTGATTGGAAATTACATTGTGCTTATAGATCCCAGAGTTCAGGATAGGTAGAGAGGATGAATGGAACACTAAAAGAGACCTTGACTAGATTGGCCTTAGAGACTGGTGGGAAAGATTGGACAGCCCTCCTACCCTTCGCTTTGTTCCAAGTACGGAACACCCCAGGGAAATTTAAGCTCACACTCTTTGAGCTTCTCCACGGGGGACTGCCCCCCTTAATAGAAGCAGGAGGAATGCTTGACCCTGATGCCCCTTTTTCCCAACCCCTGCTAGCTCATTTGAAGGCCCTAGAACTGGCCAGAAAGAACTCCTGGGAACAGCTGAAGGAAACCTACAAGCCAGGAACCACTGCAGTGCCATATAAATTTCACATAGGAGATCATGTCCTGGTCTGGCACCACCAATCCAGCAACCTTGAACCCAGATGGAAGGGACCCTACCAGGTACTCCTGACAAGCTCCACTGCCATCAAAGTTGACAGCATCCTAGCTTGGATCCACGAATCCCATGTAAAAGCAGCCCCTCCTCCAGCCCAAGATGACTCATGGAAGCTGGAGTGGACTGGTGATCCTCTTAAGCTATGTTTACAATGCCTGAACCTCACTGAAAGCTGAGAACCCCATCAGCCTATGACTCTTACCTGGCAGGTACAATCACAAACTGGAGACGTTGTTTGGTCTACCACTAAGGTTCCCCCCCTAGGAACTTGGTGGCCCCCTTTGTTTCCTGAAATTTGTGCCCTGAGAGCAGGATTAGACTTTTGGGACATTCCTGCGCTGACTCATGAGGAAATTCCCTCAGAAGAAGTGCATTGACCCAGGAGTATTTCCCCGGGGGTGTAAAGATAGACCCACACAGGAAAAACTAAGGCAGACCTCCTTTTATGTTTGTCCAAGAGATGGCAGATCTAGGTCGGAGATACATAGGTGTGGAGGACTAGAACATTTTTATTGCAAACAATGGGGCTGTGTGACTTCTGGAGATACTCATTGGAATCCCATGTCCTCATGGGACTTGATCACCATCTCCAGGAGAAATAAGGGCTTAGATTCTCTCAGTATCACCTTTACAAATCCAGGGAAGCAGTTTATGGATTGGCCTCAGGAACGTACCTAGGGGCTCAGATTTCACATGCAAGGATGGGACAATGGCTTTACTTTCCACATTCGTCCCACCATTCTTACTGGACCGGGCAAAGTACAGGAGTCTCCACCCGGACAAGTACTGCCACCATACCCTTCTCCCACAATTCCTGAGCCCCAACCCCAGGAGATGATTGTTCCCAGCGCAGAAACCTCCACCCTGCCTCCTACCACTGGTAAAAGACTCTTTGGTCTCATACAAGGAGCTTCTACGGCTCTCAATGTTACAAATCCTAAAGCTGCGACTTCATGTTGGCTCTGCTGGCCAGCTGGGTCCCCTTATTATGAAGGAGTGGCAGCAGATGGATCAATTACTATGTATGACCTCATATGCAAGCCTCTGCCCCTGGGGGCAATCTAAAAATAGGCTCACCTGAGCCGAAATTACAGGATCAGGGAAAGGTATAGCGATTGTACATTCTTCTCACAGACACCTCTGCAACCATACCTGGACTATTCCTGCTTCTTCTAAAAACCAATATCTTTGCCCTGGCAGCCATTATTGGTGGTCTTGCAGCTCCGGATTGACTCCTTGTGTTGCTACTGCTGTTTTTGATCGGTAAAGGATTTTTGTGTGTTAATGCAATTAGTCCCTAGGATATACTACCACTCTGATTACGAGGTCCTAGATGCTTATGATTTCAAAAATACCAGGAAGAAGAGAGGGCCTATCTCCCTCACCCTTGCAATGGTCATGGGTATGGGACTAGCAGCTGGAATCGGTACAGGGACCGCTGCCTTGGTAACTGGACCCCAGCAACTAAAATGAGGTCTAGAAGGACTGCAGGCAGCAATGACAGTAGACTCATGGCCAAACTCAGAGAAAGGTTAGAAAAACGAAAACGAGAGCGAGGGGCTAATGAAGGATGGTTTGAAAGTTGGTTCACAAAATCCCCATGGATGACTACTTTACTATCTGCCCTCATGGGCCCCATATTAGTTTTGCTTCTTTTATTTACTATAGGTCCCTGCATAATTAACAAGATATTGGCATTTGTTAGACAGCAAGTCAGTGCTGTGCAGGTTCTTATGCTATGCCAACAATATAAAAAAGCAGAACAGGCTGATATGGGCTGTGCTGTGTCAGAGGTTTAATTTTTCTAGTTCTATGATTAGAAATATTTACTAGGAGGAGTGAGGAATCTAAGACCCCAACTCAATTTGTTTCCTTCAACCTCTGTTAAGCAAAGCCCAGCATGAAGCCCTCTGTTAAACAATGCCTGGCTTAGAGTTCCTTTGTTCTTTTGCCTTCAGCCTGAGAAGAACACTGAAACTGGCTCATCTTAACCCACACTGGTGCCTGATTCATTGTGTAAGGGACTAAAAATGTTTGCCTAAGATAGCTTGTAACTCTTCAGTAGGAGATGAGCTGTAATACATTATCCCCACTTAGCTTCTTCACCAAGAATGTTTGCCAAAGATAAGCCTGTAACCCTTCCATAAGAGATGAGCTGTGATACATAATCCCCACTTTTACAATGTTTACTCAGCTTCCCCTTTCTTTGTGGTTTTTTTCTTAAAAAAAAAAAAAAAAACCTGACTGCAACTGCATTGTTGAACTCCTCTGCCCCTGTGTGGTTTATGCTGAACTCGCCCTTAGCATGCTGATATGGGATTAAACCTTATGTATTTTGCATCAAGAATGGTTCCTCTCAAGTTATTGGGGTGTCAACTCATCCCAGGACTTGAGCGAGGGTCTTCCCAGAATGGGGGTCTTTCACTATCAGGGCACAGGGACCAAGGTACATCCAAGGATAGGATCCACCTGGTTTTGGTCTGCAACCTGGAGTTGAACCTGAGCCACAACTAAGCTGGATAAGAGGTGTTGGAGACCAGGTTGAGAAAACCCCAGGCATTTTACAGCCTGCAGCTGAGAGCCATATAATTCTTTGATTAGAGCCAGTCACCCTTTCTCCCCTCAAGGCTGTTTCATGGGAATCAGCAAGATTCCAGCCCTAAACAAACATCAAGGAATGTTAAGGGAGTCTTCCAGCATTCCATAGCTAACCGGAGCTGTCACCTTGGGCTGATAGGAGGACCAGAGCTTCAAGATAAGTAACCCAGTGTTCCGGAGCAGTGATCAAGGACCTGAGATGAACCACTGAAAGTTTCAGACTTGCGATTAACCTCCCCCATGTGTCCTTCACTGTGTTCCTTTTGATCACTCCCTAACCCCTCTCTGTATACTATAAAACTTGAGTCTTTTTCCTCATTAAATGGGACTATGACACAAGCAGATGCATGGTCTCCTTCTCTTTCTCTTATTCCCATTTCAATGTAGGTTTGTGATCCCCCACGAGGACCATGGAATTACTTGTACCGTGGGACGGGATATGCCTGAATGATAATGAACTGATTCTTTGACCTATAAGCCAGCCACAGTTGAATGTTGTACTTTCTAAGACTGGCAATGGTCATAGTGTCTGTTCACAGCAGTAAAACACTAACAAAGACAACTGTCAACCTCAGTTCTCCCTTTGGGTTCAGCAAAAGCTTGAAACTCAATGTGCGTTAGCAACAAATGGAACACTTTACCCTTGGGCTGCACTGTGCAACAATAGTGATCAGGGTAGTGTGTGGAGGGTACAAGCAGCATGAAAGAATGGACACAGACAATGTGGTACCATATGCTACACAGAATATTATGCAACTATTAAATACAAAGACATCATTAATTTAAAGACACATGGATGGAACTTGAAAATAACATACTGAACGAAGTAACCCAGTACCAAAATGGAATGCATGGTATGTATTCATTTATAAGTGGATAGTAGCCATAAACTAAAAGATTCACATACTAAACTGCACTGACCCAAAGAAGCTAAACAAGTTGGAAGGCCAAAAGTGTATACATCAATCTCATGTAGAAGGGGGGAAAATAGTAGGTGGAGGCAGATGGAGGGAGGGAACTGGTAGGAGAGGGGATATGGGAGAAAATGGAAGGGTTCAGGATTAGGTATGGAGAGGAATAGGAGAGATGGCCAACTGGCCATGCAAATGAATCAAAATCTGTAGCTGGCAGGGATGGGTAGGTGTGAGCATCTCAATACAGAAATGCCCCCACCCTGCTATAGCATGAGAGGAAGGGGTCACTCCATCATGACGGCCAGGCTGACTGGGAGACTGGTCTTTGAGCTGACTGGGTTGAAGACCTCACATTGATACTCTCCAGCATCCTCCTTCCTCACAGTATGTATCCTGAGTTGACACTTTGATGGGGACAGAGTCATCCTCTCTGTGAGCTGTACACTCTGATTGTTGAAGAGCCAACGGATGGAGACCCCAGTGTTGTCTGAGAAGCAAGTGAAGATCACTGAGCTCTGTACTCTAACTGTGCTGTCCATGACTCTCAGGACAGGCTGTGTCACAAGCTCTGCAAAGAAACAGAGGAGGGGACAAAATGAAATTCATCTTTCAGACAGCTCAAACAGCTCCTCTATAGCTCACACTGAATAAAGCATCCAAGAAGGAGAAATTGTAGCTAAGACTATAGATGTATCTTGTGTTTTGCCTTTGCAACCTACAAACTATATGATCCTGTTCAGCCACTGAGTTTGATGTGAAGTTTACCTGAAGTAGGACACTCTGAGTATGATCATTGCATTTACTATGAGTTAAGATTAGGTATGAGCACTGTTCTGACTTGGGGATGGGGGAGCTGCTCACATCAGCAGCATCTGTTCCACTTACCCGAGACTAGATTCCTGAGAATAAAGAGATTCTTGGAGAACTGTCACCTCTGTCCCTTCCCTTGGGGACATAATTTTTATCTGAGTCTCCCTAGTCCATCAGAACAGTTGGCTTCTGTTCTTGCACCTCTCCACTGAGACTCAGGAGAAGGAGCTGCACACGTGACCTATATGGTTGAAGCTGTCATGGTGGTAAACAGCTGACCCTACACCCTAATGGACATGGAAACTCAGACAAGCCTTGTTCCCTGTCAGCTCTGATAGGAAGCCCAATGCTAGTCCTGAGGAGAAGTTCTCTGGGGGACAACTAGAGTGTAATATGGATCCTTGGCTTCCTGATGCTCCTCTTGCTGATTCAGTAGTGAGCTGGACCATGGAGGAAGGGGAACCCAGACTGACAGGGAAGATATAAGGGAAAGAGAAAAATCTATCAATATTGAGAACTTTCTCCTTGGTGAAAAGACAGGGTCATGTGACCAGAGAAGCTTAGATCCATCACTCAGTGGATGTGGGCACAAGTCAGAGGGAGTGAGCAAATGACCTCCTTGCCCTCAGTGGGCCTAACTGTATGTTGCTTCCTCTGTGGGGATATCTATCCTCGTCTCTCTCCACCCTCACTGTCCTCACAAACCTGCTCTCCCTCAGAAGATGTGGGCTGGAGGCAAACTTTCTCTCAATTTTTTCATCCTCTAGTGACCCCAGGTTTTTACATTCCAAACATCATTCTGGTCCAGTCAATAGCTGACTTCATTTCAGGCCTTCCTCATCTGTCTTCCAATCCATTACATATAAGGCTTTGTTAGAAAAAAATCCAATTTGATATTATGAGAAGGTCTAATGCATACACAGGCTCAGATGTGTGTGGGTAGATAGGCACATGTCCAAAGATTTTGCATGTCCAGGTGCTAACGAAATTCTCATATTTGGATCTACTGACACTGGTTAAAACTCAAGCCCGAATTACCACACAAAGGTGTATGGAGTAGACATGAGTATGACTGTGTGTGCAGACGCAGGTGTATATCATCCTGAGTGTATGCTTATGGAAGGTCACAGCACCTAGATGGAGGTCAGAGATCAACTTGAGATACCTTTCCTCACCCTTCTGTCTTAGGAAATTCCAGTAAGTCTCTGAGGTCCCCTCCTCCCACATAGTCAGGCACTGCCCTCCTCACCAGTGAACAGGAGACACTATTACCAGCTTCGAGCATTGCAAAGAAGTACACAGTGGGCCACCATGATTACAGCAGCCTGCTCTGCCCTCCCTCTGTGGAGAACAGCATTTGCTAAATCACTGCCCCAAAGCTCTGAAGTCTTCCTCCCTCTGTGCTCAGCCTCCACCCAGGAAGCAGCAGCCCTTGCCAGGGTGATGTTGAAGGTAGTCAGGGATGGTGCCAAACACAAAGCTGATAATCATCTCTGTACCCTGGGGCAGCAAGAGCTCATCACAGGACTGCCCTTGCTGTGTTCTCACAATGTGTCACAGGATCCTAAGCTGCCTTTTGTTCTCAATGCTGGGGAATCTACTCCCTGCAGGAAGATGACAGAGATACCTGTGATAACTGGAAAGGACCTGATGACTGATGTCTAGAAAGTGACAGACCCATGCTCACTGGAGTCACCAGTCAGGATGAATTGTCATGAGACCCAGGAGTAATTGTGTTGGGAGTTTCTTGTGACTTTGAAGGAGGTCGCCTAGACACTAGAGAGAGGACAGTAACCCCATAAACCTAAGAAGATTTTCAGAGGGACTCTCGGCATCCTATGCTACCTGAAAATCACCGGGGGTCTGCCCATGTCCTTCCTGGGAGGTAGATATCCTCTGTCTAGTTGATTCCCTATGGGATATTCCAGGGAGAGCCAGGAACCTCTTAACACAGGATGCTCTGACAGAGTAATGTGCTTAGTAGGTCTGAAAGACTGCCCAGGAGAACATGAGGTCATCAGATGAGGGATGGAGTCAGGCTACACCCTAAGTGCATGGCTCCTGGAATTGCTTTGCTGAGTTTTCTGCCATTCTGAACATGGCAAGAGCCTCAGGAGACTGGTCAGAATCTGAAGTCCTAGGCTGCATTAATTCACCATCTAGTGAGCAGGAATGGAATTGCACCTCATCCTGAGTGCTCTCCAGTTGTTTACCTGAAATTGTTTGCCTGCAAGAGAGAATTCCAGGAGCTAGACAACAGAGGACAAATGCTTGCCAAAATGACCTGTGTCCTTTGTCCATCACCTTGGATACACTGGCCTTGCTGTGATGTCTCATAAGGCCATCCAAACAGCTAGTTAATGGCCTGGGAGCCCAGATTGTCCTGTCCAGCAATGCATTCCTGGATGAGTCTTTGTGGAAGACTCATAGTGTCCAGGGGAACTATCACAACTGTGGCTCTCATGACAGTGCACTGGATGTTGACACATGCCATGACAGCCTTGTACCATGTCACCTCTAACAGGAATCCAAAGCCAACCAATAACATAAACATTTCCTGGTGTCACCTGGAATCTAAACATCACAGACATTTGCTTTCAGGCCTCCTGGTACTCTGTTTGGGGACTCCACAGCTTCCTCAGTTAGGATTCATCTGATATACATGGAGTCTATATCAGAGATATGGCCATGGTATGGGGGTTAAGGTCAGGGCAGAGTCTGACATTCTTGGGCTGAGTTTATCCAGCACAGGATGGGTACTTCTGCATTAAAAGACAGGTGACAGGTTCTGATCTAATGCTGTTGTTCCACCCCATGTGTGCCCTGCAGTAAGTGCCCAAATGCCAATGTAAGGACACAATGCATTGAGGGGGGGAGAACAGATACAGCCCACTCCCCACAGTCCAACTATGAATTAGGATAAACCACACCCAGCAGGGGAAAACAATAAAGAATCACTTACTGTAGATGTTGACTTGAACATACACTGTTTCAACTCTCACATTGCTGTCTATTGTTATTAGTGTGTATAAGCCAGAGTCTTTCTCAGTGACATCCTGGAGCAGCAGGGATCCATTGGTGTACCCTGTCTCTCTTCTGCTGTGTGCATGGCCTCTGATGATGGACTTCATGGCTTTGCTGTACTCTAAAATTTTAAAGGATAGAGTGATATCCACACCTTTGTACCAGGAAAAGGTTTGCACATCTTCTGGCAGATTATGGACCTGGAGAAGAACATTTTCCCCTTCAGCAACACATGGAGTCACTGGAACAATCCTGAGTTGGGCAGAGTCGAGAGTGTCACAGCACGGGGCTGGAAAGAAAAGGAGAAAAGTCATCACATAGGTTCATTGTGCTTGGTGGAAAGACGGTGACTGCATCCTGAGCAGATGGATTCTTCACTCAGCCTAGACAGGCATATGGGTATTTCTATCCCACCTGGTGGACGTCAACAACATGGCCTCCATTTGCTCAGTGCCACAGAATGTCATTTCCTCTACATGGAGCTCTCTCCTCAGTGTCTCCATGGCTGTCCCCTCACTGATGATGCCTCCCTCTGACCTTGGTCTCTGTACAGCCTGCATATTCACATTCTGACTTCTCTCATTTCCTTTGTACCTGCACTCATCCTATGACCTCACTTTCTACATGATCTTCCTGCTCTGCCTACAGCCCCCAGGACTAGGGCTGGGTGAGGGCTTGGAGCAGGCTGCCATTCTTAGCAGGCCCAGGATTATGCTGCCAGGATTTATGTCAACTTGACACAATCCAGAGTCATTTGAAACAGGGAGCCTCTACTGAAAATACAAATACCAGAATGGCTGCTGGGCAGGTCTATAGCACATCTCTTTAATATTTT
>NW_018393904.1:1709-10538 GCF_900095145.1 Mus pahari | reverse complement strand
CATCTGGGATTAAAGGTGTGGTGGCACACACCTTTAATCTGGGCTACACCTTCTGCTGGGGACCATATAAGGACATTGGAAGAAGGGAGTCTGGCTCTTGCTCTTTCGCCTTCTTGCGGTGTGGGACTCAGCAACTGCTAGATCCTTGGACTTCCATTCACAGCTACTACTGAACCATTGTTGGGATTTAGACAGCAGACTGTAAGTCATCAATAAATTCCTTTACTATATAGAGACTATCTGCAAGTTCTGTGACTCTAGGGAACCCTAATACACATGTGCAATAGTATCTGGGTTTGGTGGCTGATGATGGGATGGACCACCGGATGGGGTAGTCTCTGAATAGTCCATCCTTTCATCTTATATAGCACATCTTTTAACTGGTGGTTGACAAGGAAGAGACCAGTCGACTGTGATCATTTCCAACCCTGGGCTCTTGGTCCCATGTTCTATAAGACCATGATGAGCAATGTGTGAGGAGACAGGGAGGAAGCAGCACCCTTCCATTCTGTCTAAAACTATGCTGGGCTACTTTGATTCCTTCTGTTGATTTGTGTGTGTGTGTGTGTGTGTGTTGCTTTGTTTTTTATGAAACTCTACTGTTTAATGAAAATAAATACACTGGATTGATATAGACAGTCATAAACCATTGTACACTGTCTACTCTGAGCAGAAGTACGTGTCAAGTCCTGATAAGTTGGAACCAAGGACATTTTTAGTCAAGCTTGGGACAGACTACCAGGGTGAGAGCTTCCTGTTGCTCACTACTCTGTGTGAACTCCACACCTTTCCTTGTGTGCATTGCAGGAGCCTCAACAGACAGAGTAGTCTGGAATCTTAGTCCTCTGAGATACAAGGGGGAATCAGAAGACAGACTCCGACCCATGATCATTTCTTTCCCACATGTATGTCGCAGTGGTCAAACCCCAAAGTGGAGATAAAAGTGCAGACAAGAGGTAGTCCATGCTAGCAGTGACAGTGTTCTGTGTAGAAGCCCCACCGAGCACTGAAAGATCACAGAGAATCACTTACTTTCCACCTGAAGGTAAATGTGTGCTAATTCCATTTTCCAATATCGATTCACAGTTTGTAGGGTGTAAAATCCGGTGTCTTTCCAGGTGACATTCTGGAGCAGCAGGGATCCATCGCTGAACACTGTCTCTCTACCGCTGTGGGCAGGGCCTGGATCACTTAAATTCTTGAGTGTTCTGTGTCGGACAATCTCAGCCTTGTTAATCAAAATCACCCCTTTGTACCAGAAAAATAATTGAAGATCCTCTGGAAGATTGTGAACACGGAGAAGAACGCTTTCTCCTTCAGCAACGCTGAGCGGCACTGATTCAATAGTGAGCTTGGCAGGGAAGGAAGGACGCCCACAGGTGAAATGAGAGGCTAGAAGGGAAGAGAGATCCATCAATATTAGGACTTTTTTATTTGACTAAGATGGCACCCTGGGTCCTGAGCAGCTGTGTCCATAGCTCAGCTGAGATGTGTGGGTGAGGGTCTCACTTCCCTACTTGGTGGCAGTCACCACATTACCTCCCTGTGCTCCATGTCCCTCACTTGTCATTTCCTCTGTATGGTGCTCTCTCCATGGATAGACGTCTACACGGCCCTGCTTCATTCCCCTCAGATCCCTGCTCACACTCAGTGTAGATGGGGTTGGAGTTCTGCCTCCTGACCTCTTCCCCAGCAGACCTGGCTTCACTCTCTGACTCTTCTGCTGTGTTTCTATTCCTTAAATGGTTCAATCCAACACCTGATCACCTTCTAGCTTTCTTTATTTGTCTGACCACTAGGGCTAGAGAATTGTGAGACTCAGTAGTGGTCTTATATTTTTTAAAGAAAATCTGTCTAAAAACACATCAGATATCTGTGGGGAACCAACGAATGATTGAATGAATGAATGAATGAATGATGACTCAGGACCATGCACATTCATAGTCACATTCAAATGTTTGCAATACAGTGTTCAAAAATACATTACCTTTGATTTTTGATTTGTTACATTCTGAGGGTGGGGGACGCATGCGTGCACAGGCTAACACTCACCCACAAGATTGGGCCTTACAGTATGGGTGTTTCTCAGTGGGTGGTGGTGGTTTCAGGATGCCATCCCTAGGTGGAGGTCAGAATAAAACTCATATTCACTACTTCAAAGCTTGTCAGACAATGAGGTAAATGCAGATATCAACTGAGCCATGTCACTTATCAACACCAGGTGGAATTTTATTTGGGGTGTCTAAGCTAAGAACATCAGACTTCAGAACACTGCGGTCATAGTGATTAACTGTGGGTGACAACACTCTCCCCCTCTCTCTACTTCTTCACCAAGAGCATTCTGCTGCTGTTCAACATCTGTCCACTGTGGCTTCTCTCCTACAAACCCTGAGACTCCTCTCAGGTCATTGAGTTCCTGAGGAGACTCCAAAGAATAGCTGAGTCCTTTATGCTCAAACTCTGTAAAGTGAGGACTCCACACCCATTCTTAGGAGGCCCTGACAGGGGGTACAAACTTTGCAGAGAGTACACAGGGAGCTTCCCCAGGGAAGGATTCTAGCCTAATATGTCCTCTATCTGTATAATATCTGGTACAGCCCAGCTCCCTCATTCCTCATATAGCCTCAGGCTCCTCCCAGACAGAAACATCTTGCAGAAGCACATGGGGTGTAGGTGGGTAGCTCTGTGTTCTCTACCCTGTGCAGTCTATGGACTACCCACCAACCCTCTCCTCTTGACTCTTTCTGTTTAAGCCCTCCAGAGTACACAGTGACTGACAACCTTCTGAGTATCTCTGAGCACTGAGACAAGAACAGATCAACCAGGGGTAGCCCTCAGTTGTGTTCTCATCCTGGGTCAGTCAGCAACAAAGAGCTAGCCCCCTGCACTCCCTGAGCAACACAGAATCCCAGATGGGCACCCCATCTGCCCTGTGTTTTCAGTGTTCTGTAACAATGGAATTTGCTCTCAGGAGGAAGAAGAGAGATGTGTGTGAGGGATCCAAAGGGACCAGCTGAGGGGTGAGTGGGGAAGGGGACAGATTATTATCTCTGCAGGCACCAGACAGGATTCTGACACAGTAGAAATACCCAGGAGCAGATGTCTTAGGAGCCCACGGCCTGAGTGTGTGGGAGGAGGTGACCTGGGTCCTAGAAGGACTCCTCTAGGCTCCATCATCTCATGCAGGGTTTCAAGATGGTGCTCACACTTCCTCTGCTTGCTGAGCCTTGTCTCATGTGGTCCCTGTGCTCCCAGACCTTCCTGAGATGCCTTATAACTCTATGTAGGTAATTCCCATAGGAAACCTTTTCAGTACAAGGGAAAATACATGTTTGGAATTTGAACATGATCCCCAGCAGGGTAGCAGACACAGGCAGCAGCTAAGAGGTCTGAGGAGGCTATGACAGTGACCTCCAGGTATACAGGGAAGAGATAAAAGCCAGGATACAAGGTGAGGCCCTGACTCAGGCATAGAGGTTTATTAGTATGCCTTGAGTGTCACCAGGCTATGCCTGCTCTTCACGGTGGGAAATGCAGCTCATGTCTGGGGAACTGTCCACATCAGTGCAGCCTATTCTATTTGCTTATAGGAGAGAACATACTGGCCTCAAAAGAAAAGAACTTGTCAGTAGCATCTGTGTCTTCTCTCCAATGAGATCCTGGCCTTTCTGGAAGTCTCTTAAGCCTATCAGGACAATGGTTTAATGGCCTGGGACTCTGCCCTGCTGTGGTCTCTCTCTGGGTCACCAGGGTGACCAGGGGACATAGCCTAATCCTGGCTCTCATGGCAGTACACGGTTTGGTTCCACATGGAACAAGACATTGACTACAACAAGCACTCTTCTCTGCAGACAGAAAGTCAAGATCCAACCCTAGCACAAAGCCTCTCAGTACCCACAGGAGGTGAGGCTGTGACAGAATTGTAGAGCCAAGGGTTTCTGGTACTCAACTCTGTAAAAATGCTCATGGCTTCCAAAGGCCCTTCTTTCTTTCCTCAAGGACTTTCTCAAGGACAGTTTCCCTGGAAGGAACTCAAGAGTCTAGACAGAGGCTGATTGCCTTGGCTCACTTGCCAACCCTGCATCCAAGGTGAAATCAAATGAGGGATTCTGCATAATTGACATTATTTTCCACCATGTGTGTCCTGCACTAAATGCTCAAGCCCCAACATGGAGACACAATGCAGATGGAAAGGAGACTCATGTCAGGCATGACACTTCTGTGTGCCCAGTAGAAGGATCCAACCCAGCACCCAGAGTTCTCAAAGAATTACTTACA
This sequence comes from Mus pahari, assembly GCF_900095145.1. Lineage (NCBI taxonomy): Eukaryota > Metazoa > Chordata > Mammalia > Rodentia > Muridae > Mus > Mus pahari. Next base: position 6,260 of record NW_018393904.1, on the reverse strand, counting down.
GTACACCTGAAGGAATGTGGATGTATTTGACACCAGTTCTACATGTCTACTTATGGTTTGAAGAGTGTAATATCCTGTGTCCTCCTGGGTGACATTTTGGATCCACAGGGACCCGTTGCTGTACAATATCTCTCTGCCACTGTGCTCAAGCCCTGTCATACTTGTGTTATAATCCAGTAAATGCAAAGCAATTGTGAACCTCCAATTTGTCATCCCTCTGTACCAGGAAAAGGCTAGAAGATTCTCTGGCAGATTGTCAACTCGTAGAAGAATATTTTCTCCTTCAACTACTTGGAGTGGTGACTGGATGGTAATTTGGGCAGTTGTGGACAGGAGCCAGCAGGTCAAGAGGGAGGCTAGAAGGGAAGAGAAATAAGGCACCAATCATGAGCAGGTGTGAGCATCCCTCACCTTATGCCTATGGGTAGGGATGGGCCGTAATACAGATGAACAACATAACCTCCATGCCCTCAGAGGGTGTCATTTCTGCTCTGTGGAATCCTCTACTCGGGTGTCCCCATATCACTCTTCATATAAAGAGTGTCTGTTTGGAAGAGAAGGAGCTCTCTAACCTTCTCCTCCTCTTCCTCCTACTCCTACTCCTCCACTTCTACACACAATCTTCACTTTCTGAATTGGTTTCTATTCTATATGCAGTTCTATTAAACCATTGATTCTCTCCTCTGAATACTCTGATTTCTGGTTCATTAGAAAAGGCTTTGTGAAGACAACCATTGCAATTATCTTTTTGGAATTTTCAGTTGCTGAAAAGAACTCAGAAAATTATGGGAGTAAAAAGGAAGGGAAAAAACAAAGTAAACAGGAAGGAAGGAAGGAAGGAATGAAGGGAGGGAGGGAGGGACGGAGGGAGGGACAGAGGGAGGGAGGGGGGAGGGAGGAAGGAAAGAAAGAAAGAAAGAAAGAAAGAAAGAAAGAAAGAAAGAAAGAAAGAAAGAAAGAAAGAAAGAAAGAAAGAAAGAAAGAANAAGAAAGAAAGAAAGAAAGAAAGAAAGAAAGAAAGAAAGAAAGAAAGAAAGAAAGAAAGAAAGAAAGAAAGAAAGAAAGAAAGAAAGAAAGGAGGAAGGGAGAAGGGAAGGAAGAAGGAAAGAAGTAAAGGAGGAAGGGAGGATGTCTGCATGGATGCATTTACACAGTTCCTAGGTTTGGAGCAAATGACAATCAGTACATTCAAGTGTGATTTCATAATTCTCTATTGTATGTTTGGGTTTGGGAAGGCTGTGTTTCAGTGTGCACATTGTGGGTACATGACACACACGGTGTGAAAGGCTGAGCAGACCCTGCTGTAGCCTGTATCTCCATCTACCCTGTGATCGCTGAGGAATGAATTCAGACTGCCATGTCTCCACACGTGAGCCATCTCATTGGCCCTTTCAGGTTTGACTCCTCTTTGGAGATTCACCCAGTCAAGGTGGAGACCATTGGGATTCCAATGCTAGGACCTTTGAATTGAATAGTGGCACCTGAGGATTTACTCTCCCCTCATCACTTCCTGGCTGCTCAGGGCTTCTTGCTGCTGAGCCTCTGTCCCTCACTGCAACACCTTTGCCCCAAATATAAACAGACACCCAAGTCTTCTCTAAACATCCCCTCTACAGAAGACTTTGGGCTTCTGAGTTCCCGTTCCCATGCAATCAGATAGCTGGAACACTTACCTGTGAGCAGGACCCTCTGCCAGGGGATACGCACATTGGTGAAAAGTTCAGAGGACACCTCCATATCTCTTCTCACTGTACTGTCCTTTCGCTGAGGAGAAGACCTTTCAACTCCAGCAAGGTACCTGGCCTCTGCTGTCCTTTCTCCTTCTGAACTGAGTTTTCTCTCAGGAAGGAGCACTTCACAGAATCCTATGAGCTGTGGGTGATGGAGTCTGTGTCCACGGCACTGCTCAGTCACTTCCACTCTCAGTGCTGCCCCGCATCTTTCTCACATTTGCTCTCTTTATATTTCTTCTCCAACAAGACCTTAAGCAACAAGGCTGATAAATATCAACATGCCCTCAGAGAACAACGACTCATCCAGGGGCTGACATCTGCTGACTCCTGGACATGAGTCTATCAGCATGAAAGAGAGAACCTCTATCTTTCCTATGTGTCCCTGAGATACACAGACACAGATGAGATCCCAGTATGCCCTGTGTCCTCAGTGCACTGGGAAGATAGGATTTCTACGCATGAAGGTGACACAGATGTCAGTGAGCTTTGGAAGGTACCAGTTGTGTGATGGCTGGGAATAAAGATATACCCTTTATCACTAATTTAACCAGTTAAGTTCCTGACCTGACCCAAGACAGATGCCAGGTAGTAGCTGTATGAGGAGTTTCATGTTCTTCATGGTGGGGAAGACATGACCTGTGTGTCCTGGAAAGGACTGTGGGCTCCTCTCCTATGGACAGTTTCCAGGCAACCTTCCAGCATTATGGGTTGGTTGAACTGTGTGTTGGCTGAGCCCAACTGCTCTCTGGTATTCCTGGCTCACCTATGTGCTTTGTCTGTGTGATTCTGCAGCAAAAGTCCTGGCTTCCCCTTTGGGAGATGCCAGGAGGGAGAAAATTTTCAAAATCATCAGAGAGGGGTCTCCATAGAGACAGGAAACAGAGCAAGGTCTAGGTAGGGAGATACAGGTCAGTATGGACAGGAATGGAAAACAGTCTCCTAGGCAAGGTCATAGCTCAGGGAAACAATTGACTGAGTGTTGAGTGAGACCTGCACACAAGAAAACATGACTTCCTGTCTAGTAAGTGGGCCCTGCAGTAGTGGAATTCTTCAGAAATACTTGAGAAACACGAGGCAATGTTCTGTACTCACATCTAACTGTCCACTTGTTTTCAATTTTTGGACATGATGTCCCCATAAGCAGCTGATGACCACGATTACCATCAGCTTCTCCCTGATTCACAGACACCTGAGAATGTTCCAGGGTGGGAACACTGCATATGTGGCTGGAGACAGAGAACTTGTGCTTCACATCTGTCACCTGTGGACTGTGTGAGACTCATGTGGCCATGGCGCTCCCTGTGTCTCAGTTTCCCAGCAACAGCAAAATAAGGGGAGAAATGTTGCAGTATAAACAAAATAGCCTTAATATGAACAAGGTCCTGACAATGGGACAGGATGACTGTCCAGATCAGCAGGGTCAACTATCATTTGCTCCAAGGAGAGGATTCTTTAAAGTTACTCCAAGAGGGCATGAATCATCAAGCAGACCTATGTCCTCTATCCCTCTCCTGGGGACCTTGGCTTTCCTGTGAGGACTCATAAGCCATCAGAACATTTAACAGATGGCCTGGGTACCTGTGCAGCTGTGTGCTCCATTCTGAGTCTCAGAAGGAGATGCCTAGTGACATTGCAGAATTACGGGTTTGCTGTGCTGTGGGTTGGCTGAGCACAGTTCTTGCGGGTCTTCCTGGGTCAGCTCTGCACTTTGTCTGGGAGATTTCCCATCAGAAATCCTGTCTTATACTATGGGAGACGATAAAAGGGAGGAGGCTTTCAGTTTCCCTATAGAGAGGGCTCTTCTCAGACACAAGTATCATAGCTGGGTCTAAGGAGGAAGACTACAGTTAGTGGGGACAGGAATGGAAAGCAGTCTCCTAGGCAAGGTCTCCTAGCTCAAGGAAACAATTGTCATAGTATTGGGTGTGCAACAAGATACTGCCACCTGCAGTTTTCTGGGAGAGCTGCAATCTCATGCCTAGGGCTACAACAGGGGGATTAAACACCACAAATATGACCTGTCCTGATCCCTTCTGCACAGGTGGGATGCAGGGACCATACTCCTGCTCAGTAGGCTTAGCAGAACTCCTTTTTCCTTCTAGTGTAGGGTGAGTCTAGGTATGCTTCCAGATTCTCCCTGGCAAGTCATGAAATAAAGTTGGATAAAGTGTGCATCCAGAAGATGCACACTTGGAAGAAGCCTTTGCTTATAAAATGACAGAAGCAAAGAAGAAATGGTTCATTTCTGTTCAGACTCAATCAAGAAGACAGTGATGGAAAGGGGGTACACATGTACTAACTGGCCCATGTCTAGTGTCTCAATTCTACCTTCTCATGGCCCACTGGATACTGAGGGACCCCTACTGAGGACAGGGAACAGAGCAGTGGTTCAAATGGAAGTGCCAACTGCTCTTCCCTGTACACTGATCTAGGTCTCTTTCTCCTAATACGATAAAAACATACTGAACAGAAGCAATTCAGAAGAGCAGAGAATGCATTTCCTATCCAGGTCTGGGTCATAGTGTCCCCCTGAAGGAAGCAAAGGCAGAAAACCTGCTGCTTGCTGACTCATTTGCTGGCTCATTCTCTGGCTTATGCTAAGCTAGCTCTCTTATACAACCAAGGACCATCTGCCTAGGGATGGTGCTGCCCACAGTGGCCTGGGTCTCCTACATCAGTTAAGACAATCACTGTCAGATGAGTTCACAGCCAGAGCTGATAAGGAAATTATTCAGTGTCCCGGCCCACGGGACACTTTATTCCATGGTCCTTGAGGGGTATCACAAACCTAGAGAGAAATGGGAATAAAGAAAGAGAC
>NW_018393904.1:0-1221 GCF_900095145.1 Mus pahari | reverse complement strand
GGGTCGGTGAAGCACCTTGTCTTAGGCTATGAGGTGTGCACCCATGTTCAGCATCCAAAAACAAGGCCTTTTTGGGTCCTAGGTGGGCAAGGGCCCTGTCTTAGGCCATGTCATCCACATAGGATAAAATCCACACAGGGTTAAACCCACGTAGGATAAAATCCACACAGGATAAGCGATGTTACCCATCGCTGAGTCATCCTTGCAGCCAGGGATGTGCCTCTGACCCACAGCACCTCACTATCCCGTCCACATGATGGAAGTAGACTGCAACCGGTTTCAGGACAACGTCAATCTGAGATTTAACAAAACTGATTAATCTGTTAAAAGGCCAGGGACCAAAGGACAAAAGCAGGGGAAGGCCCAAGAAAGGTCCCAGAAGGGCAGGGAGCAAGGTGGAAAGCCAAGGAGAGGTAGAAAACAAATTTTCATACCAGGATTCTAGCATTTCTCTTTCATGCATTCTTTCTATTAAGCTAGCTCTAATTTTGTCTATACTATCTTGAACTAAGCCAGTCTTATCAGTGTAAAAACAACACTCTTCTTTGAGGGCTGCACAGAGTTCTCCTTCCTTTAGGAATGCTAAATCAAGGCCTCGTCTATTTTGTAAAACTACTTCTGACAGAGAGACTAAAGAATCTTTTAAATTTTTTAGGCCTCTTTGTATTTCTNGGATGTCTCTGTCCACAGCATAGTTAAGCCTGGCGAGTTGCACAGACTGATGTTGGGAAGAGATTATGGAGGCAATTCCTGTTCCAGCACCTGCAGCACTTACAACAAGTATCACTGCTAAGGTCACTGCAGTAATGGGCTCTCTCTTAGAGCGGGGNAGGTTAGTGCCTCTATCCCAAATCTGGAGTAAATCACCTGCAGGATGTATCGTCAACATTGGGAGAAGTCAAACCAAGACACAGTCATCTCTATTAGCTAAAAATGTCTGGGTGATTACATAAGTAGTAAGCCCAGTAGAACAAGCCATTATGTACCATTAGGTGCTCCAAGATATTGAGAAGTGGTGTTTGCAACAATAGTCTGATTGCAAATCTCTAGCAAGGCCTGTGGAGGGAGCATAAAAGGCCCCAAAAGGCATGAGCGAACACCTGAAACTTGGCTCAGCATGAGTCCTGTGTTTGCCTCAGGATGCCAACCAAGCTCTCAGATGCCATTGGTTGCAATAACTGATCTAAATACTGCTACTCCTTCATAAAAAGGAGGTTGAGG